>NC_140180.1:89598697-89602820 GCF_963971535.1 Notolepis coatsorum
CTCTCGACATGTTAAAACAAGCGCACCTTGAGTCTGACAGTCTCGACACCTCGTATGAGTGGTGACAGGCCCTGGAGAGGTGTGCAGCAGCCAGAAGGGTGCTACTCAGGGAGAGGGATAATGACTTGTTGATAAAATAGAGGCTTAAATCCAGTCTAATTGGTCCCTCTAAGTATCACACACTGCTCAGCTCCCCGTTTGACAGAAAACCACATTCAGGGGCAGGTTGACGGGTAAATAAGTCAATAAATAGAAGGTTTGTTGAGATAAGGACAGAACATGTCCAATAACAACTCGTTACCACCTGTATCACAGCAAAACATTTTGCAGAATATTGTGGGATAAATAAGGAGAGGGAAGCAGAATGGGTCTGGAATGAGGAAATATATCGTAATAAATCATTAAATTCTAACTTGTTGTCTTTGGATTTGGCCCAAAGTAAGAGTAAACTTAAAGCTTGCTATTGTTTTATGGGATAGCTCTTGAAACCAGATACCTCAGAATAAATGTCCCCTAACGTGTCCTGTAGCTATAGCTACTGCAGGATCATTGGAACAAATAGGCTGTGAATAGAATAGAATAGTAGAAGTACTTTATTAATCCCGAGGGAAATACAGCACCACAGATCGCTCACAATGGGTCTCATTCCAGAACGAATTTACGACCAAAAATCTCCTCAGATTTCTGCCCATTTAAGACATATTAGGGCTGGGAGCGCGAGTCCCCGAATTTTCCTGAGATCAGATTTGAGCGCGGGGCTGAGAGCAGATTTAAGAGTGCTGAGTAGCACTCTTATGATTGATTGACTAATTGAAAATTGTATTAACTTGACAGACTGTGTTCTCATAGTGATTCCTTCATGTTAACGCTACAGGCCTCCTTGGAATTAATTACTTAATCATAATTAAAATAAATATGACAATATTTGTACGATAAGAAATTACGCATTTGATGTCGGAAAAATAAATAATATGGATTCATCTTATCACAGGGCAGCTGCTTAACCATATCTGAACCAGCTATTTTGGACAAATGTATAATTACTTTAATTACTCAGATATTCAAACACAATTATGCAATTATTGTGAAATGATTGAAAATTATAATTATTTAATGCCTTCTGTGGAATTTGTATTTCTTATTTGTTACACATCTGTTTTAATGATTAATTATATACATTTGAAAGAATGCAGGTCAACATGCAATGTATCCCATTGATTGGTATACAATGGGACAGACCTTTGTTTGATTGATTGATTGATTGATTGATTGAAAACTTTATTAACAGATTGCAGAATGGGTACAGTACAGTACAGCTCAATACACACAATTGTTAAGGGGATGCAGACCAGAGAAAGACTTTCGTCTTGATTACATCAGGGTCCCCCATTTTCAATTCATCATAACATATATGACACACACGACATACAGATAGACAGTACTGCTACATCTATACATTTATGACATACCAGATTTGCAAATACAGTACTGTTTGTGATACAAAAAGAGTCCAGAAAAGAGAGTACATTTAATGTAGAAACTGTTGGAGGAGGTTGGGTAGGAGGGGTGGGTGGGGGACACTGTACAAGCAAAACTGTACATTGGAATATTGACAAAACCATACTTGGTCATTTACTGTACATTGGAGGGGGTTGATATAGCTATAAACCTGCATTCCTTCGAATATATCATTAATCAATTAAACTTATATTGAAATACACCATATAGTCTATACACCAACACTGAAATGACAGTGGATAAATAAATAAATAAGAACTAAAGCTAATCGGTGGAAATAGACTGCATTAATATTCCATAACAAGTCTTGTGTGCGCCTACGTGTCTAATGAATGAACAGTATAGGCTTACTATATTCCAGTTACCTGTTTCATTAGGATCCAGCACTATACACATGCTCTTCCCCACGCACAGTACAAGCACAGTCTGCATGTATACAGACTGTACCTATACTGTACGTAGGGCAGAGCACACATACAGCATCTACCAAATCCTAATGAAACAAGTCATTAATGGAATAACAAGCCATACTGCGTTCATTCATTATGCCGTAGGCTATATATATTATATTTCATTAATTCATTCATATACAGTACTGCTCGCGCGTGTGTGTGTGTGTGCGCGCGCTGCGGCAGGTGTACCACAAGCTTATATGATGCAAATACATTAATCTAATCTAGTTTTGATGGGTTGCAAGACTCGCAAAGCACTTCCGCCATTCCATTTTCACACAGCTGCGTCACTAGTTGCCTTATAAGGAGCTCTGGAGGCTGTTTTGTATGCAAATGACCTGAACGGGAACGTGCTTTTGAGTTTAAGACAGAATCACATTCGCCAAGCAGGTACCAGATCTTGTCACAGGTGCGACCGTTTCAGCCACTTAAGACATATTACCAGCACGTTCGGGACTCAGAGTGAACTTGTCATTGATTCTGTCTCAGTGGTTCCAAGATAAGTCTTCCAAAATAACTCTTTGAAAAATTTTGGAGAATGAGACCCAATGAACATTTAGTTAGTCAAAAGTCAAAAATAGAATAGGAATGAGAATAAGAATGAAATTTAAATTCAAATTTAAATACAGTCAGAGATATACATTCTAAAATATGTATATACCTTCTAAAATTCTGAAATATACAGTCTGACAATATACAGTAAAATGTACAGTAAAATGACAAATTAAAATGTAAATGTCCAAGAAGGTAAAATGTCAAATGTAAATATACAGCAAGATATAAAGGGATTTACTCTGTGCTTAGTGATGCAGTGAGACAGTGATGCAGATGACCAGTTATTCTTCATCTCATGATACTAAAGACAGCCCAGGAAGATGCTGATGATGAGAAATTATATCAAACCTGTTGACAGAGTCACATGGGGAGCAATAACTGGTCATGACGACGATGTCTTCTTTAGCCTTAACTGGCATGGTTTATATGTACATTGCACCACTAGACCTGCTCTCCGTGAGAGCTAGAGAGAGAGAGAGAGAGACAGAGGGGGAGGGAACAATCCCTTATATAAAGAGTTTGATATAGGTCAATATAGCATTTCATACAAAGAGGATTTATAGTACTCTAAAGCAAGGGTTCTCAAACTTTTTTATACCACGACCCCATTTTATTTATGATTTCTTTTGGCGACCCCACACCCACACACTCTATCGCGTAATTTCAATGTGGAATTAAGGAATATCAAAATAAAAGCACACATTGTTGAACTTGTTGATCTATATATATATATTAGAAATCTGTATTACAGCACTATGTTATCAATACACATTTATAAAACGAGGCATATTTAGCCCAAATATGGTGCCAGAACAAAAAATTTAAAAAAATGCGCGACCCCAATGTCACCTACCCACTTTGGGTCGCGACCCGTAGTTTGAGAACCGCTGCTCTAAAGGCCATGGAACGCTTTTATGGTCTAATATCCCTTTTACACTTAGTGACCCCCTGGTTAAGATCCCAAGTCTTGTCAGAGGAAAGCAACAGTTGTGATTGGAGCATCAAGAAGGCGGGTTTGAGATAGGTCAATTTAGATTGGACTCTGGTCCATACATTGAAACAGCTTGTCACATTTTAACATGCTTTTATTGATTGATTGATTAATATATTGATTGATTTACTAATTTATCTGTAAGCGTCATGCACAGAATAGAAAACATCAATACTATTACAGTCATGGTAAACGGTGCATTTATATAGCACTTTTATCCAAAGCGCTTTACAATTTGTTCCTTACATTTTTTACCCATTCACTCACACATTCACACACCGATGGCGGAGGCGACCATGCAAGGTGCCAACCTGCTCATCGGGAGCAGTTAGGGGTTAAGTGTCTTGCTCAAGGACACTTTGACACGCTGGCCAGGAGGAGTGGGAATCGAATCGGGAACCTCCAGATTACCAGACGACTGCTCTATCTCCCGAGCCACTGTCATATGTGATGTGAATGTTTCTAGCCTATAATAATAATAATAATAATAATAATAATAATAATAATAATAATAATAATAATAATAATAATAATAATAATAATAATAATAATAATAGACTTTATTTGTATAGCACCTTTCATACAAGAATTGCAGCTCAAAGTGCTT
>NC_140180.1:89603020-89613020 GCF_963971535.1 Notolepis coatsorum
CAGGCAGCGCCAGGTCCTCATACAATGCAACATACTTGACACTAGTGCCTGTCCCCGACTAAGGATTTGAATAGTCGACTTTGATTGGCCAAAAATGTTCGATAGTCAACTACCCCCCCGATTTTTTTTAATCATTCCATTTGGGCTGGGGGGGGGGGGGGGGGGGGGGGGGGGGGTGCTTAATGTCTGAAGGAGTCGACTGAAGGCTTCTTGTCCTCTGCGAAAGCATGCAATTGGTCCACTGATGGATACATCTTGATCTAGTGTGTTCATTAGACAGGTGAAATCCTCTTTCAGTGCCTCTGTGCCCGTTTTCTTAGGCAGTTAGCCTCGCTGGTATGCGCGCCATTTGGAAAGAATGATAAGATGACATTTTCTTTTAAAATGTTTATTTTTGATTTTTAAATGTATATACTTTTTTTGTTTTTTTGCATTCGACTAAGAGGTTGGCAGTCGACTACGGCTCCTTTCGATCGATTAGTCGACTATTCGACTAGTCGAGGTCAGCCCTACTTGACACATTAGATTAGATTAGATAAAAATGTATTGTCATGATACAGGACAAGTACAGTACAACAAAAAGAAGTCTGGCATCCAACCAGAGTGCAAATGGTTAGGAATCCAGGTAAGAATGTTGAGTTCAAGTGTGGCACGAAAGAATGGAGACGGAGAGGGTGCTGCTCTTCTCGAATATGTGTTATTTTATTATCAGAACTACTTTGAGCGATAACATTACTTTACAAGGTAAAGCAGGTAATACAAGGAAAGATACTTAGATAAACAACTTAAAGAAGCAAAGAGAGAAAAGGGCGGTGAGAGATCCGACTTCTCGACCTTAAGCAAAGATAACTTTAAATCATGATAACGGGCAAGATATCCGACTTCTGCCCGTGGACGGCTGTTCCCAGTAACACTGCTGAAGAACCGACAGAAAGAGGGCGGCTGATTGGCGCAGTGGGCAAGGCGCTCACCACTAACGCAGGGGACGCTGGGTTCGAGCCCAGATTCAGATTCAGATTCCTTTATTAAGCCATTTGTGTAAAAACACATTGGTAATTGTTGCGGCATTACAGTGTATGCATTTTTCATAATTTTTTTTTCACAGTAACAACAACACCAACACAGACACAGGACAAAAACAGTGCAGTGGAGGATTAATCATTTAAATACATATATATATATAAAGTGTAAAGTGCAGAGTTCCAGTAAAGACTAGTGCAGTGCAGTTGCTACCGGCTGGCCGGTTGTTCATACTAACACAATTGGCAAGTGTTAGAGGGTGGGAAAGCCGGTGGGTGGGGATTGGACGTTGTGGACAGCGACTCCTACAGGTCGGTTTGGTGACGCCAGTGCGGCGGAAGCAGGAAGCAGCGGGGGCAGCGTGAGCCTTCCACGCGTTACTCCTCGCCACTGAGAGTTCGAGCTGCTGCGGTGAAAAGATGCGACAGGCTGCCTCCTCGTGTACCGGAGGGGACACGTGATGCAAGGCTTCTGTCCTCACTACAGCCGACCAGTGGGAGGCATAGTCTAGCAACGTTCAAGACAGGGGAGGGAAGAATTGGATAATACGAAATTGGGATGGGAGAAAAATAGAAAATGGGGAGAAAAAGTGGATAAAAAAAAAAGAACCGACAGAAAGAGAGAGGCAAGGTATTACTATAAGGCCTCAATACGTGACACAAACACAGGCAGGTGACAACAATCAGGGTAATTACAGAGACAGCAGGTGACGACAATCAAGATAATTACAGAGACAGAGTGTGAATTCCAGGATGACAGCAGAGCTTCCAATCCTGAATAGGGAGAGAAAGCCCAGACGTTACAGCAAATGTAACAGTAAAGTGCAATAGAAATATACAATGTACAGGTGATTAAACTGGGTATAAAATATATAAATTAGTACTACTGAGTAGAGTGCTAATCGGATGTATGTACAGAGTTGTAGTATTAATATGTACGTATGTACAGTAGTACAAAGACACTATGGTAGTAGTCATACTGGCCAGCAGTGTAACTAGTAAGAGTAGGTAAGAGATGTACAGATATAGATATAGTACCAGTATCTACAGATATATAAATAGGGTTATATACAAGTATGTACAGACAGATGCAGGTAGATATATACATGGTAAGAATATATAGGTGAAGCACAAATTATTACATTATATTATATATTAAATTATATTTTTTAAACATCCCCAACGCTGCAACACCCCCATTCCTCCCAGGTGTCAGGCTCGTCATTCGCTTCCATTCATTTTGGGGACCATGTTTAAATATCATACTTCTGAAGTATAAACAAACTATACTGCTGTGACGATTTCAATAAAACAGACCATTCTGAGTCAATGGTATGCAAAACTGTACATTGGAATATCTTAACATGTATTTACCACCTTCCTCTGCACGAGGCCACAGATGGGTTTTATGTAACACAAGGACAATGAATGAATGAAAACTTTATTTAACAGATTGCAGAATGGGTACAATACAGTACGGCTCAATACACACAATTGTTAAGGGGATGCAGACCAGAGAAAGACTTTCGTCTTGTTTACATAAGGGTCCCCCATTTTCAATTCATCATAACATGACATACAGATAGACAGTACTGCTACATCTATATATGACATACAGAGATATAGACAGTACTGCTACATCCAGACATTTATGACATACCAGATCTACAAATATACATTACTGTTTAAGAGTACAACGCCTGTCATATAGACCTATAGCGTTGGAAACTCTGATTAAGGAGAGGAGAGGAGAGGAGAGGAGAGGAGAGGAGAGGAGAGGAGAGGAGAGGAGAGGAGAGGAGAGGAGAGGAGAGGAGAGGAGAGGAGAGGAGAGGAGAGGAGAGGAGAGGAGAGAGATTAGTAGAGTGCTGTAGGACCAGGCTGTATAGTGTACTGCAGTACCAGGCTGTATAGTGTACTGTAGGACCAGGCTGTATAGTGTACTGCAGGACTTTGATTGATTGATTGAAAAGTTTATTAACAGATTGCAGAATGGGTACAGTACAGTACATCTCAATACATACAATTGTTAAGGGGATGCAGACCAGAGAAAGACTTTCGTCTTGTTTACACCAGGGTCCCCCATTTTCAATTCATCATAACATATATGACATACATGACATACAGATAGACAGTACTGCTACATCTATACATTTATGACATATCAGATTTGCAAATACAGTACTGTTTGTGATACAAAAGTGTCCAGAAAAGGAGTGTATATACATTTGGCGTAGAAACTGTACATTGCTGGACCAGGCTGTATAGTGTACTGTAGGACCAGGCTGTATAGTGGACTGTAGGACCAGGCTGTATAGTGTACTGTAGGACCAGACTGTATATATAGTGTACTGTAGGACCAGGCTGTATAGTGTACTGTAGGACCAGGCTGTACAGTGTACTGTAGGACCAGGCTGTATAGTGTACTGTAGGACCAGGCTGTATAGTGTACTGTAGGACCAGGCTGTAGTGTAGAGTGTACTGTAGGACCAGGCTGTATAGTGTACTGTAGGACCAGGCTGTATAGTGTACTGTAGGACCAGGCTGTATAGTGTACTGTAGGACCAGGCTGTATAGTGTACTGTAGGACCAGGCTGTATAGTGTACTGTAGGACCAGGCTGTAGAGTGTACTGTAGGACCAGGCTGTATAGTGTACTGTAGGACCAGGCTGTATAGTGTACTGTAGGACCAGGCTGTATATATAGTGTACTGTAGGACCAGGCTGTATAGTGTACTGCAGGACCAGGCTGTATAGTGTACTGTAGGACCAGGCTGTATAGTGTACTGTAGGACCAGACTGTATAGTGTACTGTAGGACCAGGCTGTATAGTGTACTGTAGGACCAGGCTGTATAGTGTACTGTAGGACCAGGCTGTATATATAGTGTACTGTAGGACCAGGCTGTATAGTGTACTGTAGGACCAGGCTGTATAGTGTACTGTAGGACCAGGCTGTAGTGTACTGTAGGACCAGGCTGTATAGTGCAGTGGAGGCTGGTGACCAAATTTTTAGGTGAAGCACAAATTATTATATTATATTATATTATATTATATATTAAATTATATTTTTAAAACATCCCCCACTGTGTGTCAGTGGTCAGTGGACAGTACACAGATGAAAACATAATATTAATATACACTATATATTCATATTAATACCAACACCAATCAATAAATTAATTAATATTAATATTAATATCAATATACATACTAAAGCCTGTTCCACCCCAGGTGAAAATCCGCATAAAATGTATACCTAGGTAAATGGAATATTGCTCCACTTTTACAAGGGCTATTTGCATATTCTTGGTATCTAGGTACATCTATGGACCTCAGTGAATGTATTCACAGTGTCAGAAATATTGTGTCTATTACTAGGCTTGCTTAAATTGTGATGAAACAAAGGAAAATATGAATTATGATTTTTCTTTTCATCTTTGACAGTGAATAACACCATGATAATAATGACCAAACTTAAAAAACGACCACTGACCTCGTTCAGTACCCTCTTGAGATCATGTGTACAGAAAATCGAAGGAAATTAATAAAGGGAAGATTATCAAACCGAAGGTTCTGTATATACAGTACTGAATTCTCCCATCCGGACCAATGCAATTTGAAATATTATTATAGAATATAGAATATATGCTTATACATTACCTTATTATAGCCAATTCGCACATTTATATATATATACATATAGTATCTTTCAAATGCCCGAGTTCAATTTGGATTTAGTATCACCAGGCGTGCATAATAACAGATACTGATATCTACTGTAATCGACTGTACTTTTTTATTTCCCCCACAGTGTAACCGTTTTGAAACTAATTTCAGATCTAATTGTTCCTACATGCTAACAATAGTGAGGAGAAACTGACTGCGTTTCAATATTTGTCAAAAACGTTACCTTTTGTGGCTTATTATCGCGAATCATAACAATTATTGATATGATTCATTCAGAACACTGAACTTTGAACCACCATAGTATGTGACAGGAAGTGTAGATCGGAGAAATTACAACGCTGGCCGACAGCTATGAATGGCCGCAAAAAAACTACAATTCCCATGGTTCAAAATGTCAATTTCCAGTTCCGGCTTGGATAGACGATCACAAATCGAAAACTTAAAACAATATAATGACACTTTGAACCTATTGCTAACCTATTGCCAACCTAACGTTTTACATTCTACATGCTTTTGTGACATGTTAGTGATGTTAATACTTGAAAGCGGTCCGAGAACTACAATGCCTGGCAATGTTTACTTCTGCATCTCACGCAACACACACAAGCCACCGGTCGTTTCAGACACAAACCCACACACAACGGAGAAGATAGCAGTTCTCATTCATAAGAGCACACCAAAGTTCCACCACATGAATCTCACCGTGACAAATCAGCAGAGCCACAGAGGCACTAGATCAGCTGTGCATCAGCAAAGTACGCTAGCCTAGCCACAAGCTAGCGGCAACATTCATTAATTGACCACTAACACAGTGCACATGCAAATATTATCTGCAGGCTGCATTAGCCAACGTGATACATTACATCCAAGCTAGCATGATAACGTTAGTAGTTATTAGCATCCAAGCTAGAAACTGCTAGGCTGCCTGCTTATGCTTACAGTACCTGCAATAATGTTATCATCCTCCTGGACAGATAGACTTGTTAAATCATAATATCCACATGTGTGTTGTGCTGGTCCTCAGTAAATGTCCCGCTATTAAAGTGCTAAATGTTAGATACACTAATATAGAGGTTTCGAACGTGGCTGCTCTCAGTGCTCTGTTAATAAAAATGTCAATCAATCAATCAATCAATCCCGCGAGGGGAGAAACAACTGTGTAGCTACAGAGCTGCAGTCGTAGGAGCCATACTCTGATTGGATTTGCAAGGCTGCCAATCATTCAACCTCCGTGTATTGGATGTCAAGGGCTGTCAATCATTAAATCTGTTAGGGTTTGTAACCGATCACAAGCGCAACGGCACAGAGAGAGTTGTTTCAGAGTTAGCCAAAAACAAGGGCGTCTTTATTCTCAGAGTCACAAGATTGAATTAGATGGAGAACAGAACAAACGGGGAATCTGGCATGTGAAGAATGTTTGCGGCTCTGCAGATTCTCCCAGAAGGTGACGGTGAGGAATTTGCTTGTGACGTCTGAGCCGCTCTGCAGATCCCCCCCAGCATACACTCCAGGTGGAAACGGAGAGAGAGAGAGAAATCCCAGTTAGCTCAGCGCACAACAGAAACAGAGAGGTGACTGATCCAAAACAAATATCCAAGTGACTTGATCTTCGGTGTGATACACACAGTTAGCAGAGTCCAGAAAAAAAACAATACGGTAATCCAAGGTGTAAATCCAACAACAAAAAATAGGTGAGAACAGTATAACAAAAACGGGATCTCTTCGGTGTTTCACAAACACACAAAAAACGAGTGATCCAAAAAGAACTGTTTCCAAAAACTCACCAGAGCGCAACGCGTAAAGCGGGCAGATAAACGAGGCGTAGCTTCGTACGGGGAATCAGGTTCTCCAACAGGGATACTTCACGAGAGTCCTGGGGAGCAACAGACAGCGACGGGAAAGAAAGGCAGATGCAGGGAATATTCAAAACGATCCAACATCAATATTAGGGAGATCAGGGTATATAAAGCCACGGGGCGCTAATGACAAGCTGTGACAGCTGCGGGATGAAATTGATCATTGCTCCAGAAGCGTGTGGTGGGGAGAGCACCAATCAACACGGCATCTTACAGGAAAGAAGCGTGAGGCGGGAAATGCAATTGATTAACAAAAATACCTTAAAGCAACGGAGCGAGTGGGTGGGGAGCGGACAAAACCTCACAGTACCCCCCCCTCCACGGGAGCCACCCGGCGACCAGGCCGACCCGGCTCGCCCGGATGGGCACGATGGAAGTCGGTGATCAGGCCGGGATCCACGATGAGCTGGCGGGAGACCCAGCTCCGTTCCTCTGGACCGTACCCCTCCCAGTCCACCAGGTACTGGAACCCCCGACCCCGCCGTCGAACGCCCATCAACCGGCGGACCTGCCACTGGGGGTGACCGTCCACCATCTTGGGAGGAGGTGGATCCGGAGCAGGAGGCATCAGGGGACTGAGAGAGACAGGCTTAACCTGGGACACATGGAAAACGGGGTGAATGTGCATGGACGCAGGAAGCTTAAGACGCACCGCCGCCGGACTGAGTACCTTCAGAACCTCGAAAGGTCCGACGAACCGGGGGTTAAGTTTCTTGGCCGAGGACCGAAGTGGGAGGTCCCTCGTGGAAAGCCACACCCTCTGCCCAGGGTGGTACGTCGGCGTAGGAACCCGGCGCCGGTCAGCCCCACGACAGGCGCGCTCTGATGACCGGAGCAGCGCGGTCCTGGCGATCTCCCAGACCCGACGGCACCGGTCGAGGTGGTCCTGCACGGAGGGAACTGCCACCTCCGTCTCCTGTGCAGGGAAAAGAGAGGGTTGGTAGCCCAGGGATACCTCAAAGGGTGAGAGGCCGGTGGCGGAACTGACCATGGAGTTGATGGAGTACTCGACCCAGGGAAGGAAACGGCTCCAAGAAGCTGGTCTCTCGGCAGCCACACACCGAAGAGCAGACTCCACGCTCTGGTTCATCCTCTCCGTTTGTCCGTTAGTCTGGGGATGATAACCAGAGGAAAGACTGACCGTTGCCCCCAATCCCTTGCAAAAAGCCCGCCATACCTGGGAAGTGAACTGGGGCCCCTGGTCCGAGACGACGTCCTGGGGAAAACCATGGAGGCGAAACACGTGGTGTGTCAGGAGGTCCGCCGTCTCGGCCACCGAGGGAAGTTTGGGAAGGGCCACGAGGTGAACCCCCTTGCTGAACCGATCCACCACGGTCAGAAGGCACGTGTTCCCCTGGGAGGAGGGAAGACCCGTGACGAAGTCCAGCGCCACATGTGACCAAGGACGGCTCGGAATGGGAAGCGGCTGTAATAGCCCGGAGGGTGCCTGGTGGGAGGCCTTGCTGCGGGCGCAGACTGCGCAGGCCAGTACGAACTCTTTGACGTCGTTCCTCATGGTGGGCCACCAGAATCGACGAGCCAGGAAGGAGAACGTGCGATGAACGCCCGGGTGGCAGGCGAACCGGCTGGTATGGCCCCACTGGAGGACCCGGGACCGGACCGAGTCGGGGACGAAGAGACGATGAACCGGTACATTGCCTGGAGCGCGATGGAAGCGTAGGGCACGCCTTACCACCCCCTCGATGCCCAAGGTGACGACTCCTACCACACTGGCCTCTGGGAGGATGGGAGTCGGGTCCTCAGTGGTTGGAGCCCCCTTGGAGTGTAACCGGGACAGGGAGTCGGCCTTCGTGTTGCGGGAACCAGGGCGAAACGTCAGCGAGAAGTCGAACCGACTGAGGAAGCTGGCCCATCTTTTCAAGTTTCAAGTTTCAAGTTTCTTTAATAGTTGTCATACAGAAGTACAGAATACTTTGTACAAAATGCTTCTTACTGTTGCGCTCCAGAGACTGTGCATGACAAGATAAGTATGAAATAAAAACATAGTAAAAATTAGAAGTAAAAAAAGAGGTCACGGTGTTCAGTTTAGACATATGTACAATGTCTTGCCTGCCGGCCATTGAGGCGCTTGGAAGCACGGATGTACGTCAGGTTCTTGTGGTCCGTCCAAATGGTAAACGGCTCCTCGGCCCCCTCTAGCCAATGACGCCACTCCTCCAAGGCAGCCACAACCGCCAGCAGCTCCCGATTGCCGATGTCATAGTTCCTCTCGGCAGGGAGGAACCGACGCGAGTAGAAGGCGCACGGATGTACCTTCTGGTCCGTTGCCGACCGCTAGGATAAGATAGCCCCCAGTCCAGTATCCGAGGCGTCCACCTCAACGATGAACTGTCTCTTGGGGTCTGGATGGAGCAAGATCGGGGCGGAAGTGAACCTCTTCTTGAGGGAGAGGAACGCAGCACACGCCGCTGGGGACCAGTCGAACGGCAGGGCGGGAGAGGTCAGTCTGGTAAGTGGTTCCGCCACTTGACTGTAGTTCCGGATGAACCTTTGGTAGAAGTTGGCGAACCCGAGGAAGCTCTGTAACTCCTTCCGAGAGGTGGGTTCCGGCCATTCCTCCACGGCCAGGATCTTGCGAGGATCAGCTCGGGTCAAGCCTTTCTCCACGATGAAGCCCAGGTAATCGACGGAGTCGGAGTGGAAGCGGCACTTCTCCGCCTTGACGAAGAGCCGATTGTGGAGGAGGCGCTCCAGCACACGGCGGACATGCTGGATGTGTTCCTCGAGGGTCTTGGAGAAGATGAGGATGTCGTCTAGGTATACTACCACAAACTCTTCCAGCATGTCACGAAGGACGTCGTTCATGAGCGCCTGGAATACCGCCGGAGCGTTGGTGAGGCCGAACGGCATCACCAGGTACTCGTAGTGGCCCCTGGGAGTCTTGAAGGCGGTCTTCCATTCATCGCCCTCTCGGATACGGACTAGATGGTAGGCACTCCGGAGGTCCAGCTTGGTAAAGACGGTAGCCTGGGTGAGAGGCTCGAAGGTGGAGTTCATGAGAGGTAGAGGATACTTGTTCTTAATGGTGATCTCGTTGAGCTGGCGATAGTCGATGCAGGGTCGAAGGTCTCCGTCCTTCTTCCCAACAAAGAAGAAACCGGCCGCCACCGGAGAGGAGGAAGGCCGAATGAGTCCTGCTTCCAAGGACTCAGAGATGTATTGATCCATCGCTGCCTTCTCCGGGACGGTCAGAATGTAGAGGCGGCTGCCGGGAAGGGGAGCCCCTGAGCGGAGGTCGATGGCACAGTCGTAAGGCCGGTGAGGCGGAAGAGCCTGAGCCCTGGACTTACTGAAAACCTCCATGAGGTCGTGGTACTCGGGGGGTATGGTCGAGAGGTCCGGAGGCGGCTCACCAACGGATCTCCGGGGCGGGGGACAGGACGCCGCCTGAAGACACTGGGCATGACAGGAGGAGCT
>NC_140180.1:89618020-89623020 GCF_963971535.1 Notolepis coatsorum
GTCAGTCAGTCAGTTGGTTGGTAGGTAGGTTGTTCAGTCAGTAAGTAGTTAGCCCATCATTCATTCAGTGAAAGGCCATAAACCGTACACTCGTCTTTTCTCTCTGTACTCATGGTGGTTCAATAAAAGAGACCGCCTGTATGCCCCCCTCCTTCCATCCCCAAACCCACCAGGTCAAAGTTCAGCTCAACAACTGGCAGTAGGTCACGCTTCTCTGACCTCTACTACTGTTGTGGGGTATCCGCTTACCATCTCTCTTTCTCTCTCTCTCTCTTTATCTCTCTGCTCTCTTTATCTGTCTCTCTCTCGCTCTCTCTCTCGTCTCTCTCTCTCTCTCTCTCTCTCTGCTCTCTCTCTCTTCTCGTCTCTCTCTCATCTCTCATCTCTCTCTCTCTCTCTCTGTCTTTCTCTGTCTTTCTCTCTGTCTCTCTTTCTCTCGCTGTCTTTCTCTCTCTCTGTGTGTGGTGTGTCTGCTCTCTCTCTCTCTCTCTCTCTCGTCTCTCTCTCTCTCTCTCTCATCTCTCTCTCTCTCTCACTCTCTCTCTCTCTCTCACCCTCTCACCTCCTCTCCATCTTCTTCTCTCTGTGAGGTGACTTTGGTAGCTCTTTCAAAACATTTAGTTCAGCCTTTGTCCTACATATGTCAACTTCAGTGCTGGAGATTACTTAGCTGCGTAGGATTAGAAGATATTTTCATTACCAACGTAATTAACAACAACTTTGTATTAAACTTGCAATGTTGTTACAAATGTATTAACACAAAGTTTGATTCTAAGAAAACTATGAGTAATTATATCATTCACACACAGCTTATGGTATTTTTATTTCATGGTAGCTTTTCTCATATAGAAAAAAAGGGTGGTACATATTATATGACATTCAGTCTTCATTTTATCAATGCGTTTTGAAAGGTACTATGTTGTCACTGTATAAAACCTCTTTTAAAAGAAATACACAAGAGCTCTTTTTTGTTTTCATCATAATAATCAGTCAACACTTGTACCAACTTTGTTTTTGATTTTTATCGATAAGCTTTCCATAGAACACTGTATAGTATAGGCTACTACCATGCAATAAAATCTATTTTTAAAAGAAAGTATAAAATTTTTAAATACAAATAAAAGTATGGCTGCCCCCATTAGATTAATTAATAACATCTTTACACTGGAACATGATCCATGTGTTGGTTGTAATCCTGACTCACACAACTCGTTCTTTGGTCTCAACATGTTGCACTTGACAGCTTGATCTGGTTTAAAAGGTTGTACTGACTTGACTGATCAGTGATGTCTTCACTCACCAATACACATATTTTTATATCTATCATATATTTCATGATGTGTCATCAATGCCCTGGGACAAAACCTTTACCAACGCCACCGGGACAAAACCTTTACCAACGCCCCAGGACTAAAACCTTTAGCAACGCCCCGGACAAAACCTTTACCAACGCCCCGGGACAAAACCTTTAGCAACGCCCCAGGACAAAACCTTTACTAACGCTCCGGACAAAACATTTACCAACGCCCCGGGACAAAACCTTTAGCAACGCCCCGGGACAAAACCTTTAGCAACGCCCCAGGACAAAACCTTTACCAACGCCCCGGGACAAAACTTTTAGCAACACCCCGGGACAAAACCTTTAGCAACGCCCCGGGACAAAACCTTTAGCAACGCCCCAGGACAAAACCTTTACCAACGCCCCAGGACAAAACCTTTACCAACGCCCCGGGACAAAACCTTAACCAACGCCCCGGGACAAAACCTTTACTAACGCCGCGGGACAAAACCTTTAGCAACGCCCCGGGACAAACCTTTACTAACGCCCCAGGACAAAACCTTTACCAACGCCCCGGGACAAAAACCTTTAGCAACGCCCCCGGGACAAAACCTTTACCAACGCCCCCGGACAAACCTTTACCAACGCCCCGGGACAAAACCTTTAGCAACGCCCCGGGACAAAACCTTTACCAACGCCCCGGGACAAAACCTTTACAACCGCTCCCGGACAAAACCTTTACCAACGCCCCGGGACAAAACCTTACCAACGCCCCGGGACAAAACCTTTACTACGCCCCGGGACAAAACCTTTACCAACGCCCCGGGACAAACCTTTAGCAACGCCCCGGGACAAAACCTTTACTAACGCCCCGGGACAAAACCTTTAGCAACGCCCCGGGACAAAACCTTTACTAACGCCCGGACAAAACCTTTACCAACGCCCCGGGACAAAACCTTTACCAACGCCCCGGGACAAAACCTTTACTAACGCCCCGGGACAAAACCTTTACTAACGCCCCGGGAAAAAAACCTTTACCAGCGCCCCGGGACAAAACCTTTACCAACGCCCCGGGACAAAACCTTTACACGCCCCGGGACAAAACCTTTACCAACGCCCGGGACAAAACCTTTACTAACACCCCGGGACAAAACCTTTACCAGCGCCCCAGGACAAAACCTTTACCAACGCCCCGGGACAAAACCTTAACCAACGCCCCGGGACAAAACCTTTAGCAACGCCACCCGGGACAAAACCTTTACCAACGCCCCGGGACAAAACCGTTACCAACGCCCCGGGACAAAACCTTTACCAACGCCCCGGGACAAAACCTTTAGCAACGCCCCGGGACAAAACCTTTACCAACGCCCCGGGACAAAACCTTTACCAACGACCCCCGGACAAAACCTTTACCAACGCCCCGGGACAAAACCTTTACCAACGCCCCCGGACAAAACCTTTACTAACGCCCCGGGACAAAACCTTTACCAACGGCCCCGGGACAAAACCTTTACCAACGCCCCGGACAAAACCTTTACCAACGCCCCGGGACAAAACCTTTACTAACGCCCCGGGACAAAACCTTTACCAACGCCCGGGACAAAACCTTTAGCAACGCCCCGGGACAAAACCTTTACTAACGCCCCGGGACAAAACCTTTAGCAACGCCCCGGGACAAAACCTTTACCAACGCCCCGGGACAAAACCTTTACCAACGCCCCGGGACAAAACCTTTACCAACGCCCCAGGACAAAACCTTTACTAACGCCCCGGGACAAAAACCTTACTAACGCCCCGGGACAAAACCTTTACTAACGCCCCCGGGACAAAACCTTTACCAACGCCCCAGGACAAAACCTTTACTAACGCCCCGGGAAAAAACCTTTACCAGCGCCCCGGGACAAAACCTTTTACCAACGCCCCGGGACAAAAACCTTTACCAACGCCCCGGGACAAAACCTTTACCAACACCCGGGACAAAACCTTTACTAACACCCCGGGACAAAAACTTTACCAGCGCCCCAGGACAAAACCTTTAGCAACGCCCCGGGACAAAACCTTTACCAAGGACGAATATGATGCGCTTCTATAAATGTTCTTTATTTTTACTTTATGGTTCCAAAATTAAACCTGACTGCTATGTAAGCGATCATATATGCACTGCATCAGCTGTCAGCTGTCATATAATTTGATGGGAGCCTATCTATGTTCCCCGGGTCCTATGTTCCCCGCTCACGATAAAAACACACACACACACACACACCACACACACACACACACACACAACACACACACACACACACACACACACACACACACACACACACACACACACACACACACACACGTACACACACACACACGCACATTCAACACATTCCCTTTCTTACACCTTCTCATCCAAACACACTGCACCAACCGTCTGCGGCCTTACCAAGCACCTGCACCACCGTCTGGGCCTACCAGGCACCACCCCCACCCCCCCCCCCCCCCCCCACCCCCCCTTACTACTTTCTCTTCCCCGACAGCAGTGTCCCACCCTGGGGCGGTGGAGGGATGGGGGGGGGGGCGAGTGTCACCTGTGGTGGTTCTTCTAAAAACCCAGTTCATCTGTTCTTCTTTTTAGAATTGGTGGAGGAGAGAGAGGGGTGAGATGCGGGCCCCTCTGAGCACACACAGGGCAGGGATTGAGGGGGGGGGGGGGGGCAGGTTGTGGGGCCAACAGGGGGCCAACAGGGGCCGAAGTGTGCCGCCTGGCTGCCAAAAGGTCCGGCCTGAAAGGAGCAGGAGATCCGTCCAAGCCCCTTGGAGAATCCCATTAGGGCGTCTTCCAGAAAGCCACTTGTTGCCTCCGCCTCGTCCCTCTGGCCCCGGCTGCCGCTCTCTGTCTCTGTGCACCTTGTCTTTCTCTAAGATTTTATCACATTAGTTCCACTGTGAGCTGGAAATCGGCTGTAATTGCGAGCCCTGTGATGCTGGCGGCGGGGAGGGAGGGAAGGGGCAAGAGGCCAAACCGCCGAGGGAGGAGATGAAGAAGGGAGGGATGAGGGGATAGAGGGAGGGAGGGAGGGAGAGAAAGGGAGGGGTGAGGGGATAGAGGGAGGGAGGGAGACAAAGGGAGGGGTGAGGGGATAGAGGGAGGGAGGCAGAGAAAGGGAGGGGTGAGGGGATAGAGGGAGGGAGGGAGAGAAAGGGAGGGATGAAGGGATAGAGGGAGGGAGGGAGAGAAAGGGAGGGATGAAGGGTAGAGGGGGGGGGGGGGAGCAGGGGGGAGTCAAAGAAGAGAGGCATTTTGTCCTTGATGATTATGGAGGAAAAGAGGAGAAGTACATTGAAGTGGCACGTGGAGATTCCTTTGGTCTGATGCTGGGGATCTGTAGAGGGAGGAAGGGCGGACAGACAGACAGACAGACAGACAGACAGACAGACAGACAGACAGACAGACAGACAGACAGACAGACAGACAGACAGAGACACAGAGAGACAGACAGACAGACAGACAGACAGACAGACAGACAGACAGACAGACAGACAGACAGACAGACAGACAGACAGACAGACAGACAGACAGACAGACAGACAGACAGACAGACAGACAGACAGACAGACAGAGACACAGAGAGAGAGACAGACAGACAGACAGACAGACAGACAGACAGACAGACAGACAGACAGACAGACAGACAGACAGACAGACAGACAGACAGACAGACAGACAGAA
>NC_140180.1:89628020-89692727 GCF_963971535.1 Notolepis coatsorum
GAACATCAGGGGTTCCCAATCCTTTTCATGGCGGTACCCACCAAGCATGTAGTGAAGGGAACAAATTGAAACGCACACTCACATACACACGCATGCACGCACACACACACTGACACACGCATGCACGCACACACACGCATGCACGCACACGCACGCACGCACGCACGCACACACACACACACACACACACAGCGAGGGGAGTGCGACATGTCCACCTTCAGTTGAAAGGAATCCCTTGTCAACTCCCATTTTACCCTGTAAGCCAATGAAGCGCTTGCAAGAGATGTTTGAAAAAACATAATTTTTTTCAAATGGTTGCTGAGATCCCTGGACGATACAGAAGGCAGAGGCTGACAGATCAACGTGATCAAGGCAGGAATACTAACCTGTACCGGTTACTGCATTCATTCACTTTGGATCTACTTGTGGAATATGTTTTGCTTGATATTCGTGCCAATTTTGTCAGAGAAATCCGGTATATATGAATGAATGAATAAAAAAAACTGGTTATATTATATACCTATCTTATAAGCTACATTCTACAGGTGGTGCAGACAAACAGGACACATCTACTGTCTGTTTGAGCACATATAAATTAGGTGTCCTAAATGGTACATTTTGAGTGTAAATAATTCAAAAGCACAAGTCGTGCACCTGCTATCTGAGGTTTAAGATGGAGGATCAGTTACAAGTGCCATTATCTATATATGAAGAAGACAAGAGAGGCTACAATGGATGGAGAGAGGGTGCCCATTGTTTTATAAAGTGTTGCTCATTATACGCCTGGAGACAATACTGACAGAGAACGTCAACATTATAAACCAACAGGGAGTCGAGGGCAAGGAGCCAAAGAAGAAGAAAAAGTCCCTTTCTTAGCTTTCTCCTCTAGAACAATTAAAACTCTTGAGGACAACTGCATGGCATTTATTGCATGAACTGTTGAACTCGTCCTTTCACCTTTTGTGTCACAACAATCACAGAATCAATCTGAGCTCCGGAGACACAATTGTAGTGTTTTGTTGTGTTCGCAAAAAGAACAACGGAAGGTACTTAGAGGGCTCCGCCATTTTAGACAAGGGTTGTAAACATCCATTATGTGTATGTTATGTAATCAATCATGCTGAACACTAAAATATTTTTATTATATCATAAGAAAATGACAACATTTTACAATATAAACCATATTTAGGTACGACCTCAGTCTCTTTTTTTATGATTAACATTTTCATAAATAAGATACAACTGGTAAGTGTTCATTTCTGAGGGTCAAATACTATTAATGTAACATGTCAAGTTATGACTAATCATTTATAATATAAAGATAAAATAACATGCCAAATCAAATGTAATACTTAATACATAATATATTGTGGTTACAGGGCAGGGCCGTAGCCAGTATTCTTTTAAAAACTGAGGTCATGACTCATGAGTCGTAGTGTCACTAGGGGGATCTGGGGGTATGCTTCCCCGAGAAGATTTTGAAGATTTTAGTATAAATCAATGCATTTTAGTGCATTTTGAGAGCAATAATAATCACTTAGGAAATAATGTCAATGACAAAACCTATACAATTGGACTAGAATCCAACACTTGTTATAAGATAAAATGATTATATATTATTTAAAATTATTATTTTCCAGTTGAGTTCATTTATTTATTTACTTATTGCAAATCACTCTCACTGTCAAGCAAATTGAGCAGAGCAGCACAACAGCAGTTTCTTTCAGGTTTTGTCCTAATGTAGCTACCTGACAAGTATTCTCACTCATTACTCAAGTTCATCCAAATAATAAGCCATAATCTAAACGATTACACATGACATGATAGTGAAAAATATGTGTATAAAATATAGTAGAACAAAGGGAGAAGCTTTTGCTTAAACTCTGCAACAGAGGGGAGAATCTCGAGCTTTAAGGACTGTTGGAGTTCATTCCATGAGCTTAGGGGCATCATAGCAAAAGGCTAGCCAGTCACTAGAACGGGTTCCATAGGTTACAAAATTCATTGTCAATAATGATGTAGTATAAGTAGGAAGCTTACTAATAAGGGCCTTAAAAATGAAAAAAATACCAGTGTTTGTTGAGCTTCCTCTCCAGATGGGCAACCATAGTCCTTTATATTTCCTAAAACATTTCCCTCTTGACGCCATATACTCCTATGCAATGAATTTGCAGCAAACATGCCATTAAGCCTCTACTAACTACTACGCCAAAAGCTTCTCCCACTAATTGGACTGTGAAGACATAGAATAAAAGCGGGGCCCTAAGTTTCCTGTGAGGCGACTCCATTCATCGCAGATATGTAACCTGACCTGACCGTATTATTAGGCCGAAGAGCACAGCCCTTAGTTAGGGCCTGGCCACTATGGTGCCACCTTCCAACCAAACCCCTATTGTCTGACGCTCGGAGGCTAAGATTATGTGGTTGGGGTTGAAGAACAAGAGAAACACCCTAACCCAACCACTCCCACCCCCCCAGACAACTCTTGTTTTTTTTTTTTTTTTTTTAGTAAATGGGTCTGTATACAACGACGGGATATGGTTTTACACATTAGGGTGCAGTTGACTGAACTCTTCAGGTTGCTTTAGTCACCTGGTGTCTGTGCCACCCAGCAGGACCCCGGCTTTCATCTATTGTGGCCGAGCGAGGAAGAGGAGGGGCTTCTATTTGCCGTGCAGCTGGTATTGACTGTCGGTTCCCAAACAACCCCCTCCCCCCGTCCCCCACCCCCCTTTCCCCTTCCCCCTCCTCACTATTACGACTCAGATTCTACAACATCTCCCCTCATTTAAACTTCACCTTGCCTCACCCCCCCCCCCCCCCCACCACGACACACCGGCTACAGCTAGCGAAACCAAGGTCAACCGACTCAATGGGCGAGTTGTGTGAGAATGTGCTCATATTTGATGTTCGGCAGCTACATTTGTAGTTTTTCCCTCAGTTTTCCCCCCGAGTATGATGAGAGAAAATCATTTAACGATACAGGTTAATAATGTGGACACGCCGTGCCCTCTACCCTATTCAGCTGCATCTCCATCAAGACTCTCATCCTTTTTGATCCTCCAATCGCAACTGTCGCTTCCCTCGAGGGAATCGGTTGTGATTGGAGGGTCAAGGAATGAGAGCGGGGTTTGAGATTTTGAAGTCAAGTTTTTAACAACCTCACTAAATCAAATTGAGTGTAAATCATGTCTTCAATATAATAATAATAATAATAATAATAATAATAATAATAATAATAATAATAATAATAATAATAATAATAATAATAATAATAATAATAATAATAATAATAATAATAATAATAATAATAATAATAATAATAATAATAATAATAATAATAATAATAATAATAATAATAATAATAATAATAATAATAATAATAATAATAATAATAATAATAATAATAATAATAATAATAATAATAATAATAATAATAATAATAATAATAATAATAATAATAATAATAATAATAATCAAAGCTACAACCCTCACATTAACACAGCACCTCTCCATCTCCCAGATAAATTCCATGGCAGTGTACATTGCTTTGAGAGGGCGATATTATCACACTTACATATCCATATCATATATCACTTTATTAGCTACATTCAGACTGCAGCCAAATCAGATGTATTTTTTTCTCAATCTGATCTTTTCAATTCTGATTTGGGGCCTAAATCAGATACAGGTCTGGTTGTCCTATCCGAATTCATGATGCAACCTTTACGTCACTCTAGATTAACATTTGTGACAATTGTGCACTGGCGAGAGTCACTGTGTGAATACAAACATGGAAGACAGCTGTGATGGAGGTGGTCAGTGGAGGGACAGTGAAGTTGAACTTAAAAGTATTTGACGGTGATACTTGGGGTGACACTTCTAGTGAAACTTGAGGGGACGTATCATAACTGGTCTGTGTTAGAAATGGCTCTCTTTCACTTCCTCCTCGCCCCCTATTATCATCTGCTCACAAAGTTGTCCTCCATATTTACGTCTATCTTCGTCTGGCTTGTTGAAACCAGATCCTGGCTATTACAAAATAGCGGGTTTACGGCAACGCGGTTTACGTTGTGGTTAGAAGTTTGAGAAAGTAGCATTCTAATGATGAGGATTCTTAGGAAAATGTAAAAAATAAAAACTGAAAGGGTTAAACCCTAACAAGCAATCATTACTAATACTATGTTGATCCTAACCAATCATTACTATGTTGATCCACCCAATCATTACTATGTTGATCCTAACCAATCATTACTATGTTGATTTCATATGAAATCTACACAATCTCTGATGTTGCACCTTTAAACAGTTGTAGCTAATCTTAATTTCTGCCAGAGCTCACACGGCCACCGAGAGAGAACTCTCCCGGAACCAGAGAAGGGGTGGGATCTGAGAAACACCACAAGCGTCTCACTTCCTTGAAAGCTGCTCAATATCCTCTGTGAGGAGCAGACAACCCCCTACCCCCCCCCCCCCCCCCCCCCTTTTAAGTCTCTCGTCTGAAATCAAACGCAGCCGTCGGTTGAAGTGGGTCTCCCTCACGTCTCCCTCGCGTCTCCCTTCTCCGCTGACCAGCGAGGTGTGCGAGGCCAGCGGGGGGCGGCCCGCACCGATTGTGTGGGACACTTTTTCTTTAGCTTTTTTTGATTGGATAAGTGGAGAGCGGCTTCCTTTGTGGCCTTTGAGCCCGCGGCGGCCCGTTGGGCTCTCTTAATCAGCGGCCCTCTGAGGTGCGCAGGGCGGCGCGCGGGGGCCGGGGGGGGGGGGGGGGGGCAGCGGGGGCAGTGGGGGCAGCGGGGGGATAAAGGAAGAGCCGCTCCATTCAGAGAGAGCCGTGGATCTATAGGAACTCATTGTCCGACCTGCTCAGGCGCTCGGGCAAGCAAGGTAAACAAATGGCAAACAAAAGGGCGGCCCTTCACAAGCGAACCGTGCTCTGTCAGGGGTGGGGGGGGGAGCTCCGTAAAGGGGGGGGGACTCCTCGGAGAACCAGGCTCCATCAGGGGGGGGGGGGGGACGACTCCTCAGAGAACCAGGCTCTGTAAGAGGGGGGACTCCTTGGAGAACCAGGCTCCATCAGGAAGGACTCCTCGGAGAACCAGGCTCCATCAGGAAGGACTCCTCGGAGAACCAGGCTCCATCAGGAAGGACTCCTCGGAGAACCAGGCTCCATCAACGGGAACTCCTTGGAAAACCAGGCTCCATCAGGGGGGACACCTCAGATAATGTGACCGCTATCCCTGCTCTCCTCTCCATCCGCCCTCCCCTCCCTCCCTCTTTCCATTCTCTCCTCTGTCTCTTCTTCTTTCTCATCTCCTCTGCCCCGATACCCAACTCCTTTCTCTTCTTACAGAACCATTTCTGTCCAAGTGAGTTCCTCTCTCGTTTGCCCTGTTCAGAACAGCTGTGCACCGTGTTCATCAATGCCCCTGAAAGGGATAGTTTGGATGTTTGGACATTGAGTTGTATGGAATACTTGCCAGTAGTGTAGTGGATGCAAAGGCTATTAGCTGACTTACAGAGTCCGTGGTCAGAGTTCTGGCCGGGTACCAAGCAAAACCAAAATGTTTTAATCTACACCACAACATGCAGGCAAACGATTTACCTATTTCTAACACAAAACCATTGTCCTCCACCACTACGGATTCTGCAATCACTTGACGCTATTTAGTTTCTCTGAAAAAGCTGGTGTATTACTACGGGCTGGAGCCGTTTCACTGGTAACGCGGTAAATGCGGTTTCAAAATGCTGGAGGAGCATGGTTTTGTTTTGGAGATGGTTAACCCTTTGTCTGCATGTTGTGGTGTGGATTCAAACTTTTTGGTTTTGTGACTGCCGTTTTCTGCCTGTCTAAAGCTTCCTGGTTCACTCTGAACGCGGCCAGAACTCCAACCACGGGACTCTTGCTTAATTTAAACCCAAAAGTGGCATCACAAATTCAAGGGTTGTCCCTCTTGACATCTGGCTTCACAGTAGGAGAGAGTGGTGCATGTTGTAATATTTGACTGAACTGTCCTGGGGCACAAGAATAACGTGAGGATTCTTGGGGGGGAAAAAGTAGGATATTCATGACAAAAAGAGATATACTTCTAAAATATGGTACTCTATGCCATCTAATGTTTAAAATAATGCATGTTATATTGGAGCCAGGGTGATATACCTGAGAATTACATTTGTGATGATGTCACCTGGCACCAAGATCATCCAACAGATTGCAATAGCTGAGATGGCAGCCTCTCAATGGATCTATTTGTGGAGTTAAAGTTGGAATATGTATTGCCGTCAATCAGCGACCTCTATGCAAACGAGCCCCACTTGGTATTGCACTCATTCTCTGGGGGTTGCTACCGCTGGCCACACCTCAGGCTCTGTCAAGAGAGGTCTGGAGACAATCGCACTATAATAAGTCACTAAACTTCAACCCACACATCACTAAAGCAAAGTTAAAATGTAAACAAAAGTGTAATACCAAACAGGGCCTATTGACACTGCTTGACAGCATTTACAGCTTCTAGCTTTAACTTAATGCAGGGGCGGGCCCCCCTTTTCCCTTTTGAGTCCCTGCCACTCAGAATATGTGTGCACGGGGCTGGTCCCCTCCCACCAGGGGACACGAGGGGCCTAGGTAGCGGTGGCAGACCGGGGCATGTCACACTTAACCCAGCACTGGCACTTTGAAGCGGGGAGAATAGGCCGCTCTGAATGGGTCGGCATAATGGAACAGTGTGTGGCTTTGCTCAGATCTGTGTCTATGTGGTTTTGAAAGACTCGATGTGGTTGGGGAAGTTGTTCAGGAGCAAAGGGTTAACACTGTTTTATCAGAATGTGTTTTATAAGACGAGACTCGATGTGTTTGGGGAAGTTGTTCAGGAGCAAAGGGTTAACACTGTTTTATCATAATGTGTTTTATAAGACGAGACTCGATGTGTTTGGGGAAGTTGGTCAGGAGCAAAGGGTTAACACTGTTTTATCAGAATATCAGAATGTGTTTTATAAGACAAGACTTGATTTTGTTGGGCCAGTTGTTTTTTTGGGGGGGGGGGGTGATATTGATTGAAAGACAAGATGTGATATAATACATTTTTTTATACATTTAATTTTGTGTGCAATTGCTGGTCAAAGAATATATTAAGAGTTTTTGTTTTTGTTACACAAGAATAGATACATACTACAATTTCTATATAGAGAAATAATAATCTCTCAATTATGCGTTTGAGCTAACTTTCAATTAGAAATATTACAAAGATCAATTGTTAGTCTCCCTAATATAATCCACGAAAGACGTTTTGTCACACAGTGGCTAACTAACTTCTAGGTAGACGTGTTTGTGAAATGTCAACTTGTGGACATACACACGGAGACAAACGGTGCCTTGTCACCACTTATCTTAAGACAATTGTCACCCCGGTGCAATGAAAGCCAACGAGACAATCAAACGGCAAGCAATCAGAGCCGTGCGTGTTGCGGACAATGCATTTAACCGTGACAATTACCACAACAAATGAATAGGTTAAAAGAGAGAGGCACAATGCCCACACAGTTGACCTGCGGAAAATGGCATGAAGGCAAACATTACACAGTGCCATCTGTTGCACTCAATACATCACTAGTGGAAGACGGCTGGGAGCACTTGCAGTGTTTCCACTATATTCATGCGGGAGGGCCCGCTGCAGGAAGACAACCGGGGACATTTGAGGAGAAGAAGAGGATCACGGTTTGGCTAAATCCCTCCCTGAAATATAAACAGCTATTAGTGTTTAGAATAAATAAAAAAGAATAGTAGGCTAGTGTTTGTTATAATCATAAAGTTAACAGCAATATTTCAGTGTTATAACCTGCATGAGACATGTTGTGATTTTGCCTGGAAACCTATCCTGGATTTATATAGATATACTGTAGATATATGCTGAATATACCGTATAAATATATTTATAATGACTGTATATATATTTATCCACATCTGTCTGAATATACCTGCATATAATACTTTTTCTATACCTATTTCTATACCTGCATACAACCAATATACTGTAACTCTGTATGATAGCATCTACAATAATGCTGTACTGTATATACCGTATATATATATTTATTCACATCTGTCTGAATATACCTGCATATAATCCTTTTTATATACCTGCATATAACGAATATACTGTAACTATGATAGCATCTACAATAATGCTGTATATACCGTATATGTATATATTTATTCACATCTGTCTGAATATACCTGCATATAATCCTTTTTACATACCTGTATATATATCTGTACATATCCCTTACCTACTCTTACTAGTTATACCGCTGGCCAGTATGACTACTACCATAGGCTACTCCAGGGTACGTGTTGGCACAGGATGAATGTTAGATGACTGGTCTGATGACGTGGAGAGAGTTTAATTTAACCTCACAGGTGGGTTTTATTTATCAGGACAGTGTGTGTGTGTGTGTGTGTGTGTGTGTGTGTGTGTGTGTGTGTGTGTGTGTGTGTGTGTGTGTGTGTGTACTTACTTACTTACTTCCTCCTACTAGCCCTTCTGGGGCATAGGCCGTCAACAAGCGATATCCAGGCATCTCTGTCTTTAGCTGTTCTCTCCAGTTGGTTCCAGGTAATCTTCATGGTCTTGGTGTCTGCCTCCAGGTCTCTGCGCGAGGTGTTTCTTGGGCGACCCCTTTTCCGCTTGCCTTGCGGGTTCCATGTTAGGGCATGTCTGGTGATGGTACTTGCGGGCTTCCGCAGGGTGTGGCCTATCCAGCGCCATCTGCGTTTCTTAATTTCTTCTTCTGGGGGCAGCTGGTTTGTTCTCTGCCAGAGTTAGCTGTTGCTGATGGTGTCTGACCATCGGATGTGGATGATCTTCCGCAGGCAGCTGTTAATGAAGACCTGCACTTTCCTGATGGTTGCAGCTGTAGTTATCCATGTCTCTGCTCCGTATAGGAGGACTGCCTTGACATTGGTGTTGAAGAATCTGACTTTGGTGTTGGAAGTCAGTTATTTTGAGCTCCAGATGTTCCGTACTTGCACGAATGCTGTACGTGCTTTCCTGATTCGGGCTCTAACGTCAGCATCTGTGCCGTCCTGCTTGTCGATAACACTGCCAAGGTAGGTAAAGGCTTCAACTTCTTCCAAAGCCTCGCCATCCAGCATGATTGCGTTGGTGTTGTTTGCTGCATTGGTCTTGAGGATCTTAGTCTTGCCTTTGTGGATGTTGAGTCCCACTTGCGCCGAAGTGGATGCCACGTTGTTGGTCTTCTCCTGCATCTGTTGTTGGGTGTGCGACAGTAGTGCCAAATCTTCGGCATAGTCCAAGTCGTCCAGTTGCGTCCAAGGTGTCCACTGAATCCCGTACCTTCTCTGTGCTGTGGATGTCTTCATTATCCAGTCAATGGCCAGCAGGAAGAGGAAGAGCGAGAGCAGACAACCTTGTCTGACCCCGGTCCTCATTTGGAATGCCTCTGTGAGCTGCCCTCCATGGACCACCTTGCATGTCAGTCCCTCATAGGAGTTCCTGATGATGGAAACAATCTTGGTCGGCACTCCGTACAGCCATATAGCTTTCTACTCAGCTCAGACTTGATTGCGCTTTGCTTTAGTCTTTTCTATATTGGATCAACTCCTCCAGTAACCGGTAGCGTACTTGTGACATCACCAAACTGTCCATTTGTGCCCACACTCCTATAGAGTTGGACAACGTTCCACTGTCAAGCATCTGTGCCCAAAGGTGTGGTGAGAGGTAAACCAACCAGTGCTACTTATTCTCATATTATTTTCCTTTTGTATTTTGAATAAATCATCTTAATTAATGGTCCCCCTATCCCCTATCCCTTTTAACTTTTACTTTACAAATAAGAACAAACTATCATTTCACGGTGTCTGTACAGCCATGTTTATTCACTGTGTCCATGGAAACGACAATGAACGCTGCCATAAAGGTTGATTGATTGAATACTTTATTGACCCAACAGTAAGACAACATTTGAACAATAACAATGTCATAACGCTGGTCAAATGGATAGGACACAATAAAGCCATGGCTTGTTTCCATTGTGGTACCATTTACATAGAACATAAAAAGGCACAAAAACACAAAAGAACATGTACACAGACAGGACACCCTAAATGCAAATACAAAACACCTAACCTGCAAACTCATAAAGTCAACTAATGTTAAAAGAAATTAAAAAAAACGCAAACACTTAAAAGCATGATAAAAGAGATAAAAACCAAATTAAGACCAATAAAGAGTTGCTGCTGAGCCATGATTTTAGGGCGGATATAAATCCGAGAGGGGAGTTCAGGAGTTTTAGGAATATTGGCAGGGCATTCCACATCACAGTAGCAGAGTAAAAAATTCGTCTTTCCCCATGCATGCCCTCTTGTGGCATATTTGTGGACATCTCCTACTTTATTAAAATAATTTACTAGGTACTTGGCGACAGTTTATTTGAGTACTTTAAAAACCAGAAGCATTTTAAGCTGGTCTACCCTTTCCTCAACCTGAGCCATCCCAGACTGCTAAAGTGAGCTGGTGTTAGATGAGTCCTGAAGTGAATGTTGTGCAGGAGTCTCACAAGTTTATTTTGGGAGTTCTGGAGCTTTGTCTTCATTGGTTTGGATATGTTACTGTACCATGAAGTGCAACAGTAGTCAAAGTGACATTGAATGAGGGCTCCAGCTAGGGTCCTCAGAGCGTTCCTAAATTAACCTTAGTAATCACTTTTAGTGCAATTTCTTCCTTAGAAAGTTTGTTGTTTAAAATAAAGCCCACATAGATGACCTCTTTATCCGTAATAATGCTATCACCCGCTCTGATTTTAAAGCCTGGGGATTTATTTAGGTTGGCGTTTGACCCAAAGAGTATGGCCTGTTTTTCCTAGATGCAGAGACAATTTATTGTCACTGAGCCAAGAGCAGATCTTTTTCAGTTCACTGCTCAGGACATTTTCTACTTTTAACGTATCCCTGTCAGAGACCAGGAGTGCTGAGTCGTCAGCAAACAGGAACAGGTTGCAATCGCATGCAGATTTCATATCATTGATATATATCAAAAATAACTGAGGCCCCATAATGCTTCCCTGGGGGACTCCACATGTCACTGGAAGGGACGAGGACACGGTGCCATTGATGTCTACCACCTTTTCTCTTCCCTCCAGGTAGGACTTGACCCATTTGGCTGACGTGCTATCAAAGCCTATCGCTCTAAATTTTTCAAGTAGGATGAGGTGGTTGACTGTGTCAAATGCTTTTTGCAGGTCCAACATGACCATCCCGCAGTAGTTCCCCTTGTCTATCTCACGTTTTATGTAATCTGTCAGGTACAGTAAACAGGTGTCAGTGGAGTGAGATTTTCTCAAACCTGATTGGAATTGGTACAGGTATGGTCTCCTTACACAGAAACTTTTTTGATAACTATATAACTTGTAAATGTTTGAACAAGCTTAATATTTGGTTATTTGTAATACTATGTATAGTATACATGAAATTCAAAGTTATTGTCACAGGTCAAGATAATGACACGCTAAAAACCCAACAAAGGAGGGGGATGAAGAAGGTACGAAAAGAGGGAAGCGGTGCACTAGAGAGGGAAATGCGTGAGGGATAAAATATGGCCACTGACCCTGGGTCAGCAGACAATACTGTTCCTACAGTAGATAGCTGCTGCAGCTAACCCACTAATACTGAATTTCAAGAGGAGGAGGGTGTAGTGTAACAGCAAGTCAACGTCCGGAAACAATGCTAAAAGTGATGGTTCCAGCCACTCATCTTCTGTAGTACAGCAGTCTAATCCATCTAGCAGAGGAAAACAGAATCAGTGGCATGTTTGTTCACAGCTTAATTAACATCCAAGCATATACATACTGTATGGGCAAACAAAGAGTGTCACTTAGCTTGGGGAAAGGTGATAGTAGGAGGACCCCAGCCAACTTTCTGCAGTAACATAGTTAGGTTGGAAGGGAAGGACGTTAACCTGTTGTTGATGGGGGATCTGATGTTGTAGATTCCAGGTGGAATGGACAGCTGTCATGAGATCTCCATCTAAAGTAGTCTAGTCCATTGTCCAGTCCAGCCCAGGTGTTCAGCGATGACATCATCACGCATCTACTCAGATTCAGATTCCTTTATTAAGTGTAAACACATTGGTAATTGTTGCGGCATTACAGTGTATGTTTTCTCACATAAACAGCAACAACAGACACAGGACAAAGACAGTGCAGTGGAGGATTAATTATTTGAATAAATATATATATATATATAAAGTGTATAAAGTGTAAAGTAAACTGCAGAGTTCCAGTCAGGACCAGTGCAGTATTATTTCCAGTGTCATTGTCATTGTGCCAGTGTCACTTGGGGGAGGAGGGGGGGCCTGAGTTATTGATCAGCCTGGCGGCTGAGGGGAAAAAACTCTGTGTCTGGCTTTCATAGCCTTTGGAATCCGCAGCCTTCTCCGAGAGGGGAGCAGTGTGAAGAGGCTGTGGCCGGGGTGGGAGGGGTCGGCCATGATCCTTTTTGCCATCTTCAGCGCCCTGGAGTCGTGCAGGGACCTGAGGAAGGGCAGGGGACAGCTGATCACCCTCTCCGCAGAGCGAATCACCCGCTGCAGCTTGGCGAGATCTTTTGCCGCTGCAGCGGGGAACCAGGATATGATGGAGTGGGTGAGGATTGATTCGATGATGGCCATGTAGAATTGGGCCATCATGGTCCTCGGCAGCCCCGCCGCCAGAGGCGAACCAGACAGCCACCTCTCCTTCCACGTTGCCGTCTGATCCAGCGCACAGCACTGGCGAAAAACGCGGTCCCCCTGACCAGTACATCCAATAAATCTGTGGAACGGGTGAGTGGTTATGTGAACTATGTGAGAATGCTATTCATCGACTACAGCTCGGCATTCAATACCATAGTCCCCTCCAAACTCATAGCCAAGCTCAGGGACCTGGGCTTGAACTATGACCTCTGCCAGTGGGTCTTGGACTTCCTGACGGGCAGACCCCAGGTGGTGAGAGCAGGCAACTGCACCTCCTCATCCATCACCCTCAACATAGGGGCCCCCCAGGGCTGTGTTCTGAGTCCCCTCCTCTACTCCCTGTACACACACGACTGTGTGGCTCAGCGGAGTAACAACACAATCATCAAATTTGCTGACGACACAGTAGTGGTGGGCCTGATCTCTGCAAACGACGAGAGGGCCTACCTGGAAGAGGTCAAGGTCCTGGCGGGATGGTGCCAGGAGAACAGCCTCTCCCTGAACGTCAGCAAAACAAAGGAGATGATTGTGGACTTTAGGAGGTCGGGGGTCAAGGACTACAGCCCCCTCAGCATCGACGGGGCACCGGTTGAGAGAGTGAACAGTTTTAAGTACCTCGGAGCCCACATATCCGAGGACTTGACATGGACCACACACATTGACAGTGTTGTGAAGAAGGCACGACAACGCCTCTACTTCCTCAGGCGCCTAAGGAAGTTCCAAGTCAGTCAGAAGACCCTTAAGAACTTCTACTCATGTACAATAGAGAGCATCCTGACTGGCAACATCACCTCCTGGTTTGGGAATAGCACTGCACAAGACCGAAGCAGACTACAAAGAGTGACACGTTCAGCCGAACGCACAATTGGAGGGGGGCTTCCCACCCTCCAGAACATTTACAACAAGCGGTGCAGGGGTAAGGCTAAGAGAATCATCAAGGACTCCAGCCACCCGAACAACTGCCTCTTTGAACTGCTGCGGTCAGGCAAGCGATACCGGAGTCTCAAGGCGAGCACAGAAAGACTCAGAAGAAGCTTCTATCCCCAGGCCATCAGGCTGCTCAACGAACAATGAACACTATGCAACAACCATCAAATGCACACAGCACACACATCCACACGCACACACTCACTTTAAACAAACAACACACTGCAGCACCCACTCTCCACACTTTAGATCACCTAAACACACTTTATATTTATTGGTAAAGGATTTGCACTATAACTCGTACACCTTACTGTAAATTGTACCTAAATTGTACCTCATCCCATTTCTGCTTTGCACTATATAGTATTGTATATTAGTACATTGCATAGTATATTGTATATTGTATGGTAACTCAGTTACTTCTATTCTGCATCGAACATTGTACATATGTCTATACTGAACACTGTGACCTCTATTTTTACTTCTATTTTACATGCTATACTATTTTATTTCATACTTATCTTGTCTAGCACAGTCTCTGGAGCGTAACAGTAAGAAGCATTTTGTATAAAAGTATTCTGTACTTCTGTATGACAACTATTAAAGAAACTTGAACTTAAACTTGAAACTTGGTGTTGGGAAAGTGTCCGGTGGGTTTGAACACCCGATGTGCAGAAGCTAAGTTTCAACTGCCAGAGGAAGAACATCCTCTTTTGGGCCTTTTTAAGCAGGGCCATGATGTTTTGCTCCCACTTCAGATCCCGGGAGATGGTCATGCCTAGAAAGCGGCATGACTCCACGGAGGCCACCTGGGTGCCTCCCAGCATGATGGGAGGGGGCGGGGCTGCTTTCCTCCGGAAGTCCACCACCATCTCCACTGTCTTTAGAGCATTGAGCTCAAGGTTGTTGCAGCTGCACCAGCTCGGCAACCTCTTGATCTCCCTCCTGTAGGCCGTCTCGTCCCCCCTGGAGATGAGACCCACCAGGGTGGTGTCGTCAGAGAATTTCAGGAGTTTGGGTGGGTGGAGGAAGAGGGCGGGGGGGAACCTCTTTCTCAAACCTACAGTCAAATGTATTTAGCTTGTTCGCAAGGGGGACGCTGTCAGGCGCCTCTGGGGACTTCGGCTTGTAGTTTGTAATGGTCTTGAGGCCTTTCCATACGGAGGAGGAATTTCCGTCAGATAGCTGCTGCCGCAGTTTCTCTGAGAAGCAAAGTTTCGCCTCCCTCACCTCTTTGGCGAACTTGTACTTGGCCTGCCTGAAGCGATCCACATCTCCACTGAGCCTGGCCACCTCCTTCTCCGACCTCAGCCGCCTGAGTTGGGCTGAAAACCAGGGCTTGTCGTTGTTGAAGATCTTCCTAGAGCGGAGGGGGACACACACCTCCTCGCCAAGGCTGATGAAAGATGTCACAGTACCTGTGTATTCATCCAGGTTGTTTCCAGCGTCAGGCCCCGCCCACTTGACAAAGTCCTGGTCACAGCCAGGCGCGGAGACGCTCGCATGCCTCACTGGACCACACTCTGAAGCTCCGCACTACAGGTTTAGAGAGTTTTAATCTCTGCCTGTAGCGAGGGATCAGGTGGATAAGATGGTGATCCCTGTTGCCCAGCGCAGCACGGGGGACAGAATGGTAGGCCTGCCGAATTGTACAATAACAATGATCAAGAGTGTTCACTCCCCGAGCTGGGCAAGTGACTTGCTGCCTGTATTTGGGGAGAGACCGGCTCAGATGAGCCTGGTTAAAAATAAATCCCCCAATACAACAGCGAAACTGTCCGGGGTGGTTTCGTTCAGCGTTCGTCAGCTGTTCGGCCAGCGTGTCTACCGCCGCGGTGACGTCAGTGTCAGGAGGAATATAAACACAGACGAGGATGTAAGAGTTGAACTCACGGGGGAATAGAATGGACGACAGAGGATGCAGAGGGATTCGATAGCAGAGGAACAGTGTTGGTGAATCACTGTCATGTTGGAACACCAGCGATTTTTTACAAAAAACACAAGTCCACCTCCACGCGACTTACCAACCGCCTCGAAGTCCCTGTCGGCACGAAACGCGGAAAAGCCCTCAAGCTGTACAGCTCCGTCTGGAACTGATGGCTTCAGATGGGTCTCCACGAACACAAAGACAGCTGTGGAGTGGAAGTCATTGTTTCCCGCAACCAGCCACCGGAGTTCGTCCATTTTATTTGGGATAGAGTTCACGTTACCGAGGAATATACCGGGGAGTGGTGGGGACGGGGGACGTGAGCCCCTCCGCCAGAGGGGAACCAGACAGCCACCTCTCCTTCCCCGTTGCCGTCTGATCCAGCGCACAGCACTGGCGAAGAACGCGGTCCCCCTGACCAGTACATCCAATAAATCCGTGGAACGGGTGAGTAGTGTTGGAAAAGTGTCCGGTGGGTTTGAACACCCGATGTGCAGAAGCTCTTCTTTAGTGTGGGAAGTTAAACAGGACACAGATACAACACAAAACAAACAAAACACAACACACTGTAACGCCAAAGCATCCGTGAGTGGCGCCATCTTGTTTCAATCCCTGTATGGGAGACTTGTAAAACAGTGGGAGAGGAAACATGGGGCGGACCCGAGCGCCTGCTCCAACAATCCGCAGTGGACAGCAGGTGTCTCAGGTATTCCCATAAATATTTTGCATTGCCCACAGCTGTGCAGTATATATCCACAAATGTAGCAAGGTCCATTCAACCTGTGACATTATTAATGCATTTATTTTTTTAAACTAATTTGATCACAGAGATCAGTTAATCATCTTCCCTTTATTAATTTGCTTAGATCTTTTGTACATGTGATCTCAAGAAGGTGCTGAATGAGCAACATTGTTCATGTCTGGTAAATTTTAGCATGGTGTTATTCACCGTCAAAGATGAAAAAAGAAAAGAAAAAACAGAAAATTGATATTCTCCTTTGGTTCATTACAATTTACTCAAGCCTAGTAACAGACACAGCATTTCTGACTGGGAATACATTCCCAGAGAACCATAGATGTCCCTAGATACCAGGAACATGCAAATGGACCTTGTAGAAGTGGAGCAATCTTCCATTTACTTAGGTATGTATTTTTAGGCGGATTTTCAGAAAATAGGGCTAGGGCTTAAGATGTTAATGTTACAGTACTAAGACACTTGGGGCAGAGCTGTTTCGCAGGCTGTATGACGTAGGCATAGCTCTACATAGGAGTGTGATTTGTGCCCCTCCCTCCATTGCTCATAAGCCACTGGACTTCTTTCTGCCTAACCCTGCATGCCTTCCTGCTAAAAAGGGACCGGTAATTAGACCCATCTAACCTTACATTTTTTACAAAAAGCATTAATATAATCTTCGTAATGCTGTGTTTTAATTATGGCCACATGTCATGCAAGCAATATTGTTATCATTTTAGCTAACCTTAGCTAGCCGGCAAGCTCATGTAACCAGAACTAAGAAATGTTGTTAATATTAACTTGTCAATTCAAACACCTCAGTATTTTCTTTTTCTTTCTTATATTTAATATCTTTATTTTCTGCCCAAACTAGCCAAGTTTAACATTAGCTACTGTCAGTGCCGTCTGGGAGAAATGCGAGGCCCTGTGCGAGTTCCAAACGCTGGTTCTCTTGGCCAAGACATCCACTCGCTCCAGTGGACAGCGCCGAATAGACCCTGTACCTGGCTGTACCCCCTCCCCTCGTGGATAATACCGGTCTTCTTCACATCTCTCTACCGACTACCAGACCGACGCCAACCAGCTCCCCTTAGTGTTAGTCCTCCCACCCCACGATGCTTTGCATAAAAGTAATTGAATGAAACCAATAGTATATCTGCAGAGCCGCAGAGCCCGGAACACTATTCTACAAACGTGTCTAATGTGAAATATATAAGTGTTGTGAAGGATCAGATTAAACCGAATATATATATTTATTTATGGATATATATTTAATAGTATTTGTATATCGTTTGATATCCCCTGTATATTCCTTGTACAATATGCACTGAATATCCCTTTAGTCTACTAACAGCCCATAATAGTTTCATTCTACCATTGGACGAGAACCTGGCGCCAGCAGCCATGCCCCTTGGTTCAAGTTCAATCGTGCCGACCAACATGTCGTGGCAAGCCCGGTTCCGCGTAGGAATACGTCTGGCGAAATACGAATGGTACTATTTGTTCACAGCGCATATATATATGGCGCAAGTAAAGTAGAACTTTCTTTTAGTCCATTAGTCCTTTACCCTCCAACCTAGTAACAGACGCGAAGCCTCACCCACGACGCACGTGTGGTGCAGTAAGGCCTACTTGGCCTCAGAATAGGCATTGAGACATCGTGTAGATTAATAGTTGAATTGTCATAGTTTGGCACTATACCGTCGAGTTGGACGTATTTCTATTAAGTTAATAATAGTCTATTATGTATGGTGCATCGTTCGGTTAGAGTTATAAAGTGAGCAGTACCCCCATCGTTCCTGACGTTATCTGGAGTCTTAACCAGGCTGGGCAGACCACGTGTGGTGCTTGCATCCGAGGAGCTCCGGGCCAGGACGAGTGGACCTGTACATTGGATTACTTTACCCGGACGACGGCGAGCCTTCCACGGCTTGGATTATCTACATGCTTTGGGTGCTTTGATTATGCCATGGATAACGGCCAACACTGCTGAGTGTTGGAACTACCCCCCGGAGAGGAGTCCAGGTGAGACGGCGCTCTACCCCGAGTGAGGTCGCCTCACGTCTCTTCGTTGTGGACCGGCAGCTACCGTCCACCAGAGGGTCCAGCTGTATTCATCTGTGGACCGAGGTTCTGTGGGCACCGTGTTCAGGACTCTGAATTCTCCCAAGAAATCGTCGGCCAGATGGGATACCGCCAGCGGCTCTTCTAACCCCCCCCCCCTACTGTCTTACAACCAGCGGGACCCCCCCCTTAGTGTATCCAGCTATAATCATTTAAGTACCATCGCTATAGTTCCCTAAAGAACCAGGTTGTATACTTGCTCCCTGCGTAACCAGAGATTGGACATTCAATGTTGATTTACCTACGAATACTCATTTGCCTTACAAGTGCATTTCAAATCATAAATGTCATTAAGTGAACGTTGTATATACCCTTTGCTATATAAAATATTCGATTTATACATTTGTGTGGACTTCGTTTCATCAGGTGGGAAAGTGTTCATCATATCTATATCATGTACTGGATGGCCAGAAGTTAAAGTACAAGCGGTAGTGGTTTAATAATACCATACTTATCAATACAGTCAGGGAATTATACCCCTCAGTTACAATTGGTCCTTCGAGCCGGATGGTAACTAGTGTAATATTAATATAGTGTTATTAATATTGAAATGGCCTATGATGAACACTCCACGAAACGGTCCTCCTAACGTAGAACACCCGCAGCGCAGACGACAGCCACCTCAGTACTTAGAGGATTACGCTGTCAGTCAACTACCTAGCCTTCGACAAACGGTAAACGCGGTAAAAGTAGAAAGTAAAATTATGTCTGACCTTAACGACCAGGTTTCCCCGACCACAGAGGCCCTAGTGGGTTCTAATGTAACTGACCAAGCTCACGGTGGGGACCAGGAGGGAGCTGACATGCCTTTACCCCCCGCCAATACCGAAGAAGTAGTCCCCGACCAGCCCCGGGAGGAAGACAACCCTACAGAGAGAGAACTCTGCACGGAAGAAGAGGAGGAGAGCGCCGAGGAAATAGAGCTCCAGGACTCCCCAACGAGCGGCTCACCCAGGAGCGGCTCACCTCTACAACCGTCTTCCCCCAGCGAAGCGGAGAGGATGCTACAACAGGCGTTCCTCGTCAGCCTGACAGCCTCTACCGAACGCGATCGACTTCAGGGTGAACGCGATCGACTTCAGGGCGAACGCGATCGACTCCAAGCACAGATGCTTATCGAGCGCGAACAACTCCAAGCGCAGCAACGGAGCGAAGAAGAGCGCATACGCCTGGAGATGAGACGCCTTCAGACGGAAGAGAATATGGCAAGAGACCGGGCCGACGCACAGCGCGCCGCTGCCGGTGCCCAAAGAGAAGCAGATCTCACCAAGCGCGAAGCCGAGCGCGACAAGCTACAAGCGCAGCTAATGGAGCAGCTGATCCTCAAGGCAACACCCTCTCCCTCCGCCAGGGGTTCAAGGAACTCGTCGAGACAACAGTCAAGGGCAGCGTCTCCTAACCGAGCAAGCGACCCTGAACTTGACCAACAGACCAAGCCTATACCCCCCGCAGACCCCCTTCCCAGACCGGTCCAAGCGAGACCCAGCTACAAGGAAGGAGCGGCATACACTGCGGAGAAGCTAAATAAACGACTACAGGATCTAGAGGACCTGATAGAAGAAGAAGAGGGAGAGGAGGAGAACCAAGCCCGACGACAGCACAGTACTCCACCGGACCAGGAGGTCCAGTACAGCCCAGGCTATACCCCCGCGGCGCTGCGCTACAGACCCCCGACTCTATTCACAGGTGAGCACGACGCACGACCAGCCCCGAGGAATAGCACCTGGACCAGCGGGCCATGGTACCCTGTCGGTACCAGCCCACAGAGAGGCGCAAGAGGAGACTCGCCTAGGAGGTCTCTCCCCCAACGCTCGCCGATGTATCAGCCATCCACGGCGTCATACATTGCCACGCCGACATTTCCAGACTTCACCTATGAGAATCGAGCACAGTACACGGAGCTCCGGATGTGCTTAGAGACAATGATGGTGGACGTCGTTGATGAACGTCACAAGTATGCAATATTACTGAAGCACCTGAAAGTACCGCGAGCGCACAATATAGCGCTAGCCTATGCCACCTCTACGACCCCATACACCGCGGCTCTAGCAGCGCTGGACCAGAGATATGGACGTATATGGGATTACGTAATCCAAGAGATAAGGCATATTGATCGCCTACCCCCAGCAACAGACAATCGCTCATTGGACGACCTGTCAATCAAAGTGCAGTCCCTGGTAGGGATGCTGGGAGCGCAACGGGAAAAGGGCATGCATGAGCTATACGCCAACTCTAACGTCGAGAGGATTCTAGAGAAGCTGCCACCCGCAAGACAAGAGCGTTTTAGGCGGCAGAGAGACCACCGTGATCCTAACGGTCCCGAACCATCCCTCCTTGATCTAGCCGACTTCCTGGCGAGAGAAGTCAGCAGCTTACGACTGGATACGTTCGTGCGGAGCACGCCAAGCTCCAGAGAGGGACCCAGGAGAATAAACGATGGAAGAAGATCGGTGACTGTCATGCACCAATCAGAGTCAGTACCGAGCAGTAAGAGCCACAGTACCCCCTCGAGAAAAGAGAAGTGGAAGATGGTGTGCCCCTACTGTGAGAAAGAACACTGGCTGTCACAATGTGACCTGTTCACAAAGATGAATGCAGAAGAAGTGAGTCAATGGATAAAGTCCAACAGGCGCTGTTACCGATGTGCGCGCAGTCACATGGCAGCCGAATGCCGCCTAAAGAAAAGGTGCAGTCGGTGTGACGGAGCCCATCTAGATATACTACACGACAGTAACAGAAGAAGGCCTGCACCTGCACCATCGAGCGGCACCAGGGCAAGTGTCATGTACATTGACCCCGCCAGCAGCAGCGGCGCCCAAGTGCTCTTAAAGGTAGTCCGTGTGACATTGAGCTACCAAGATAAAGTCATGGACACTTACGCCGTCCTTGATGACGGGTCAGAGAAGACCCTTCTGCTCGCGTCTGCTGCGGCCCAGCTGGGACTGCGGGGGAGCGAGAACCAAATGACGATTCGGACAATAAGAAGAGATTTAAAGACGATAAAAGGCGAGAATGTCTCCTTCACTATCGCAGCAAGCGGGCAGCCAGAGCGACGGTATAGGATTACAAATGCTTTCACCAGCCAAGAAATAGGACTATCGCAGTACACCTACCCCATCGCCAAGCTGATGGATACATATGTGCACCTGCGTCAACTACCTATCCCGCTCATAGACGGCGCCACCCCGACCCTGCTGATAGGCTCCGACCATGCAGAACTCATAGTCCCGATTGACCGGGTCCATACAGGACCCCGAGGCTGTCCTGCAGCAGTCGAGACCCGCCTAGGGTGGACACTACAAGGCCCCCTCGCTAAATCTCTCAACCGAACAGCAGCCACTAGCTGCCTCCACTCCAGAACGACAGAAGAAGACACCACTCTCCTGCAGCATGTCGAGAGGCTATGGACACTAGAGACAATGCCCTTTAAGAACGAAAAGAAAGATATTCGTTCTAAAGAAGACATTTACGCCATCAACCTACTCGAGCAAGGGACAAAGAGAGTCACAGTCGGCGGAGTGATGAGATACGCAACTCCACTCCTGAGGCGAGAGGGAATGCCCACCTTTCACGCAAAGAAAGACGCCACGGAGCGCTATCTATTGAACACAGAGCGGCGCCTAGCCAAAGACCCCGCTCAAGAGAGTGTGTACCGCGCCGAGATTGAGAAGCTAATCACAGCGGGACACGTGACAAAGATTGACATTAAAGAGGCCGATCAGACGACCGAATCATGGTACGTGCCGCACCACAAGGTCCACCACAACGGCAAGGATCGCATTGTGTTTAACTGCAGCTACCAGATCGGATCCCAAAATCTGAATAAAGAGCTCTTGCCCGGCCCCACACTCGGCCCCTCCCTACTGGGCGTGCTACTGCGCTTCCGCCAGGACAAGGTGGCTATCAGCGGGGATATCAAAGGGATGTTCCTGCAGGTGAGACTAGTGGAGGAGGACAAACCCCTGCTGCGGTTCCTATGGAGAGAGAGGATCGGAGATGAGAACCCAGCCATCTACCAGTGGGAAGTACTCCCCTTCGGAACCACATGCAGCCCGTGCTGTGCTACATTTGCACTACAGAAACACGTCGCAGAGGACCCAGCAGCAGATGAAGAGGTCCGACACAGTGTGAAGAACAGTTTCTACGTGGACAACTGTTTACAAAGCGTTTCGACTCAAGAAGAAGCCGAGGCTCTCCTAATCAAGCTACGCGCCTCCCTGATCAAAGGCGGCTTTGATCTCAGGCAGTGGGCCAGCAGTGACCCGCACGTATTGCGCAGCCTCTCCCCCGCGGACAAGGCTGCCAGCAGCGAGACCTGGATGGCGACCATCCCAGGAGAAGCCCAAGAAATGACACTAGGACTAGTCTGGCGCTTCAAAACAGACTCGCTCCACTATAGACACAAACCCTTGACTCCAGAGCAGGGAAGGTCGACGGCGACACCGACCACCAGACGGAGTGTGTACAGAACACTCGCCAGACAATATGACCCGTTGGGATGTATTCTACCTTACACCACCAGGGCAAAGATGATTGTACGAGCACTATGGGACAAGGACCAGGGCTGGGACGACCCAATACCCGCACACCTTGCCTCCACATGGAGAGAGTGGGAGACGGAACTCCGCTCACTCCCAGGCGTCAATATACGCCGCAGCTACTTCCCACCCACGGTGAGGCCAGAGACATGCAAGATGGATCTACACGTCTTCAGCGACGCCTCCGAAGTAGCCTATGGATCGGTGGCCTACTTGCGTGCCCAAGAGAAGGGAGGAGAGATACACACTGCTTTCATCCTGGCTCGCTCAAGAATAGCCCCACGAAAGCAACAATCTATCCCGCGTCTAGAGCTCTGCGCAGCCCTAGCAGGAGCGCATCTAGCCACGTTAATCCAACGTGAACTCACCATTCCGGTGCACAGAACAATCTTGTGGTCAGATTCCACGACAGTACTCACATGGATCAAGTCTGATTCATGCAGATACAAAGTCTTCGTGGGAGTCAGAGTCACCGAGATTCAAGAGTTAACAGAAGCAGCGAGCTGGCGGTATGTGGACACCAAACACAACCCAGCTGACGTCATCACCCGGGGAATGTCCCTGGATGACCTCACCCGTCGCAACATCTACAGTGACGGACCAGAATTCCTCAAGCTCCCGGAAGAAGAGTGGCCTACGCCCACCCCACGGGAAGCAAGTAAAGAGGAGGCTGAGAACAAGAAACCTATGTTCTGTGGACTGAGCACAGTCGCCTCCACAGACCCCAACATAGATGACTGCATTACCCTACAGAGTGCGCAGCTAAAGACATTCCTGTGGCACCACCCAGAGATTCAGTCCACCACTGACATTTCAGCAGCTGACTATGAAGAAGCAGAACTTCTTCTACTACAACGAGCCCAGAGAGACTCGTTCCCCGATGAGCTAGACTGTCTACAGGGAGGAAAGCCCGTCCCATCAGACAGCAGACTGCTCCACCTGGCACCCGAGAGCGACGCCCATAATCTCATCAGAGTGGGTGGTCGCCTGCGGAGAGCCCCCGATCTACCGGATGACATTAAGTACCCGATAGTCTTGAACAGCCGACACAAGGTCACAGAGCTGATCATAAAGAAATACGACGAGGATGTACACCACGCAGGAGCAGAGAGAGTCTTCGCGGAGATCAGACGTCGCTATTGGATACTTCAAGGAAGAGAAGCGGTGCGACGCTTCCAGCGAACCTGTCTAGACTGCCGAAAGTGGCGCGCGCAGCCCAGCATACCCCGGATGGCTGACTTACCTCCCTGTCGCCTCCGACTCGGCGACAAGCCATTCCACTCCACAGGCATGGACTGTTTTGGCCCGTTGTATATAAAGAGAGGAAGAGGAACCGAGAAGCGGTGGGGTATTGTATTCAAATGCATGACCACCAGAGCGATCCATATCGAACTCCTTCCGACCATGAGCACAGACTCATTCCTTATGGCCTTCCGAAGATTCACATCACGGAAAGGAAAACCGTCTACATTGTTGTCTGATCACGGGACAAACTTCAAAGGCGGAGAAAGAGAGCTGAGAGAGAGCTTCCAAGCTATGGGCCCAGAACTTAAGACCCACCTCGCTCCATCCCAGATTGACTTCCAGTTTAATCCCCCGAACGCACCCCACTTCGGTGGAACCTGGGAACGAGAAGTACGTTCTATAAAGACAGCCCTGTACGCCGTGCTTGGGGCCCAGACTGTGGCGGAGGAAGTCCTAATGACAGTCCTCACGGAGATCGAGGGAGTATTGAACTCCAAGCCCCTCGGCTACGTCTCCAGTGATGTAGCAGATGTCGACCCAGTCACCCCCAACACACTCTTAATGGCGCGGCTGGACCCCGCGCTACCCCAGACAATCTACAGGCCTGAAGAAGCGAACGGCCGAAGAATGTGGAGCTACAGTCAAGTGCTAGCTGACAAGTTTTGGAACAGCTTCCTACTCCACTACCTACCGTCTCTACAGACCCGCCAGAAGTGGGTAAAAGAGAGAGACAATTTGACAGAAGGAACAGTCGTCATGATTATCGACCAGTCACTACCCAGAGCTATGTGGCCGGCTGGCCGCGTAAGCAAAGTGATCACCGGTGCCGATGGCAAGGTCCGAGCAGCTGAAGTGCTCGTCCAAGGGCGAACTTACACACGACCCGTGGCGAGGCTAATAGAACTGCCCAGACTCCCAGACACTATCGATGACGACCATGACCCCATGACTTTGTGAGTTGACTGACCCTTACAGCGGACCTTGAGTGGTAGACAGTGCGGTTAATCTGTCTCTGCTTAGCTAATTAGGTGGGACTAATTAGGGGGCGGCTGTTGTGAAGGATCAGATTAAACCGAATATATATATTTATTTATGGATATATATTTAATAGTATTTGTATATCGTTTGATATCCCCTGTATATTCCTTGTACAATATGCACTGAATATCCCTTTAGTCTACTAACAGCCCATAATAGTTTCATTCTACCATTGGACGAGAACCTGGCGCCAGCAGCCATGCCCCTTGGTTCAAGTTCAATCGTGCCGACCAACATGTCGTGGCAAGCCCGGTTCCGCGTAGGAATACGTCTGGCGAAATACGAATGGTACTATTTGTTCACAGCGCATATATATATGGCGCAAGTAAAGTAGAACTTTCTTTTAGTCCATTAGTCCTTTACCCTCCAACCTAGTAACAGACGCGAAGCCTCACCCACGACGCACGTGTGGTGCAGTAAGGCCTACTTGGCCTCAGAATAGGCATTGAGACATCGTGTGGATTAATAGTTGAATTGTCATAGTTTGGCACTATACCGTCGAGTTGGACGTATTTCTATTAAGTTAATAATAGTCTATTATGTATGGTGCATCGTTCGGTTAGAGTTATAAAGTGAGCAGTACCCCCATCGTTCCTGACGTTATCTGGAGTCTTAACCAGGCTGGGCAGACCACGTGTGGTGCTTGCATCCGAGGAGCTCCGGGCCAGGACGAGTGGACCTGTACATTGGATTACTTTACCCGGACGACGGCGAGCCTTCCACGGCTTGGATTATCTACATGCTTTGGGTGCTTTGATTATGCCATGGATAACGGCCAACACTGCTGAGTGTTGGAACTACCCCCCGGAGAGGAGTCCAGGTGAGACGGCGCTCTACCCCGAGTGAGGTCGCCTCACGTCTCTTCGTTGTGGACCGGCAGCTACCGTCCACCAGAGGGTCCAGCTGTATTCATCTGTGGACCGAGGTTCTGTGGGCACCGTGTTCAGGACTCTGAATTCTCCCAAGAAATCGTCGGCCAGATGGGATACCGCCAGCGGCTCTTCTAACCCCCCCCCCTACTGTCTTACAACCAGCGGGACCCCCCCCTTAGTGTATCCAGCTATAATCATTTAAGTACCATCGCTATAGTTCCCTAAAGAACCAGGTTGTATACTTGCTCCCTGCGTAACCAGAGATTGGACATTCAATGTTGATTTACCTACGAATACTCATTTGCCTTACAAGTGCATTTCAAATCATAAATGTCATTAAGTGAACGTTGTATATACCCTTTGCTATATAAAATATTCGATTTATACATTTGTGTGGACTTCGTTTCATCAGGTGGGAAAGTGTTCATCATATCTATATCATGTACTGGATGGCCAGAAGTTAAAGTACAAGCGGTAGTGGTTTAATAATACCATACTTATCAATACAGTCAGGGAATTGTACCCCTCAGTTACAATAAGCATGTAAGCAAAACTAGATTTGAGGTCTGTGATGGAAAGTGATTGTTAACATTCTATTTATTTTTATTTTTATAAAAAATTTAAATAAAAAAAAATAAAAAAAATTAAAACTTTTTTATTTTTATTTAATTTTTTTGCGAGGCCCCCCTTCCCGCGAGGCCCTGTGCGACCGCACTGCTCGCACACCCCCTGAGGCGGCCCTGGCTACTGTGCCCAGCAGGCACGTGCATACATAGGGGTGAAGGGGTGCCCGGGCACCTGCCTTTTTCATTTTTCATTAGAAAGTGCCCTTTTTATGCCACCCTCTTTTTTTTTTTTTTTTTTTTTTTTTACTGTTGCACATATAGATATACTGCCCTGCCCTTCCAAATGAAAGATGTCACGATAGAATCTAAATATTAGGTAAAGAAAGAGAAATGCCACCCCTCTTGTAAATAATAGGTCCTTCCAGCCTGGAAGGACCTATTACGCATAGGCATAGCACGTGGGTGGGTGATGATCATGAGATGATGTAAACCGCGCAGGGCCAGCAGCAGTGCACTGAACACGAAATTGATATCCAGCTGTTGTTGAGCTCACACTCGAGTCGAGACCTCTTTTTTTACAGTTACTATTTCATCTAAAACAAAGCAAGAGTACACTTCATCAGGTAAGGTATTTGCCCAACAAAATAAAATGTCGGGTTTGCAGTGCACTGTATATTTTCGTGAAACACGTCGCCAGATCACCCCTCCCCAGCCCCTCCCTGTCTGCTGCTGCCTGCTAGTGCAGGAAAATCACGCAGCATACTCTCTATCTCTCTCTCTCTCTCTCTCTCTCTCTCTCTCTCTCTCTCTCTCTCTCTCTCTCTCTCTCTCTCTCTCTCTCTCTCTCTCTCTCTCTCTCTCTCCGCAGCTGTTGGTCTGGAGCGCATATTGTGTTATTAACACTTTGGGTGCCGGCCAAAAATCCGGAAAATGACTGTGGGTTGCCAGGATTCCTGGACGATTCTAGCATATCTCATGATCTTAGCGGAGCTATTTCTATATTTTATATTATAACTATGGGGAAATGGTTGGGCTCATTTGAAGACGACAAGTTGATGTACACAATGCAAAAAACCGTTTGTTTCTGCATGTCTTCGTTCGTTCACAATTACAAGTTAAAAAACGTCAACAAAAGATAAAAGTGGAGGTAAATTATTTAGAACAGGAGTTACAGGCACTTTTATGAAAGGTGTGCCGGCGGGGTGATAATAGGTACTGAACGTGTTATAAAGCAATTTAGACTGGGATGGATGGATGGATGGTTTGATTGATTGATTGTTTGACAGATTGTTTTATTGGTTTGATTGATAGAATGTTTTATTGTTTTTTGTTGATCGTTTGATTCATAGATTGATTTGTTTGATTGATTGATTACTTTGTTGGTCGTTTGATTGATAGAATGTTTGATTGTTTTGTTGATCGTTTGATTCATAGATTGATTTGTTTGATTGATTGATAGAATGTTTGATTGTTTTGTTGATCGTTTGATTCATAGATTGATTTGTTTGATTGATTGATTACTTTGTTGGTCGTTTGATTGATAGAATGTTTGATTGTTTTGTTGATCGTTTGATTCATAGATTGATTTGTTTGATTGATTGATTACTTTGTTGGTCGTTTGATTGATAGAATGTTTGATTGTTTTGTTGATCGTTTGATTCATAGATTGATTTGTTTGATTGATTGATTACTTTGTTGGTCGTTTGATTGATAGAATGTTTGATTGTTTTGTTGATCGTTTGATTCATAGATTGATTTGTTTGATTGATTGATTACTTTGTTGGTCGTTTGATTGATAGAATGTTTGATTTGAGCAAAGTGATCACCGGTGCCGATGGCAAGGTCCGAGCAGCTGAAGTGCTCGTCCAAGGGCGAACTTACACACGACCCGTGGCGAGGCTAATAGAACTGCCCAGACTCCCAGACACTATCGATGACGACCATGACCCCATGACTTTGTGAGTTGACTGACCCTTACAGCGGACCTTGAGTGGTAGACAGTGCGGTTAATCTGTCTCTGCTTAGCTAATTAGGTGGGACTAATTAGGGGGCGGCTGTTGTGAAGGATCAGATTAAACCGAATATATATATTTATTTATGGATATATATTTAATAGTATTTGTATATCGTTTGATATCCCCTGTATATTCCTTGTACAATATGCACTGAATATCCCTTTAGTCTACTAACAGCCCATAATAGTTTCATTCTACCATTGGACGAGAACCTGGCGCCAGCAGCCATGCCCCTTGGTTCAAGTTCAATCGTGCCGACCAACATGTCGTGGCAAGCCCGGTTCCGCGTAGGAATACGTCTGGCGAAATACGAATGGTACTATTTGTTCACAGCGCATATATATATGGCGCAAGTAAAGTAGAACTTTCTTTTAGTCCATTAGTCCTTTACCCTCCAACCTAGTAACAGACGCGAAGCCTCACCCACGACGCACGTGTGGTGCAGTAAGGCCTACTTGGCCTCAGAATAGGCATTGAGACATCGTGTGGATTAATAGTTGAATTGTCATAGTTTGGCACTATACCGTCGAGTTGGACGTATTTCTATTAAGTTAATAATAGTCTATTATGTATGGTGCATCGTTCGGTTAGAGTTATAAAGTGAGCAGTACCCCCATCGTTCCTGACGTTATCTGGAGTCTTAACCAGGCTGGGCAGACCACGTGTGGTGCTTGCATCCGAGGAGCTCCGGGCCAGGATGAGTGGACCTGTACATTGGATTACTTTACCCGGACGACGGCGAGCCTTCCACGGCTTGGATTATCTACATGCTTTGGGTGCTTTGATTATGCCATGGATAACGGCCAACACTGCTGAGTGTTGGAACTACCCCCCGGAGAGGAGTCCAGGTGAGACGGCGCTCTACCCCGAGTGAGGTCGCCTCACGTCTCTTCGTTGTGGACCGGCAGCTACCGTCCACCAGAGGGTCCAGCTGTATTCATCTGTGGACCGAGGTTCTGTGGGCACCGTGTTCAGGACTCTGAATTCTCCCAAGAAATCGTCGGCCAGATGGGATACCGCCAGCGGCTCTTCTAACCCCCCCCCCCTACTGTCTTACAACCAGCGGGACCCCCCCCTTAGTGTATCCAGCTATAATCATTTAAGTACCATCGCTATAGTTCCCTAAAGAACCAGGTTGTATACTTGCTCCCTGCGTAACCAGAGATTGGACATTCAATGTTGATTTACCTACGAATACTCATTTGCCTTACAAGTGCATTTCAAATCATAAATGTCATTAAGTGAACGTTGTATATACCCTTTGCTATATAAAATATTCGATTTATACATTTGTGTGGACTTCGTTTCATCAGGTGGGAAAGTGTTCATCATATCTATATCATGTACTGGATGGCCAGAAGTTAAAGTACAAGCGGTAGTGGTTTAATAATACCATACTTATCAATACAGTCAGGGAATTGTACCCCTCAGTTACAATAAGCATGTAAGCAAAACTAGATTTTAGGTCTGTGATGGAAAGTGATTGTTAACATTCTATTTATTTGTATTTTTATAAAAAATTTAAATAAATAAAAAATTAAAAAAATTAAAACTTTTTTATTTTTATTTTATTTTTTTGCGAGGCCCCCCTTCCCGCGAGGCCCTGTGCGACCGCACTGCTCGCACACCCCCTGAGGCGGCCCTGGCTACTGTGCCCAGCAGGCACATGCATACATAGGGGTGAAGGGGTGCCCGGGCACCTGCCTTTTTCATTTTTCATTAGAAAGTGCCCTTTTTATGCCACCCTCTTTTTTTTTTTTTTTTTTTTTTTTACTGTTGCACATATAGATATACTGCCCTGCCCTTCCAAATGAAAGATGTCACGATAGAATCTAAATATTAGGTAAAGAAAGAGAAATGCCACCCCTCTTGTAAATAATAGGTCCTTCCAGCCTGGAAGAACCTATTACGCATAGGCATAGCACGTGGGTGGGTGATGATCATGAGATGATGTAAACCGCGCAGGGCCAGCAGCAGTGCACTGAACACGAAATTGATATCCAGCTGTTGTTGAGCTCACACTCGAGTCGAGACCTCTTTTTTTACAGTTACTATTTCAACTAAAACAAAGCAAGAGTACACTTCATCAGGTAAGGTATTTGCCCAACAAAATAAAATGTCGGGTTTGCAGTGCACTGTATATTTTCGTGAAACACGTCGCCAGATCACCCCTCCCCAGCCCCTCCCTGTCTGCTGCTGCCTGCTAGTGCAGGAAAATCACGCAGCATACTCTCTATCTCTCTCTCTCTCTCTCTCTCTCTCTCTCTCTCTCTCTCTCTCTCTCTCTCTCTCTCTCTCTCTCTCTCTCTCCTGCAGCTGTTGGTCTGGAGCGCATATTGTGTTATTAACACTTTGGGTGCCGGCCAAAAATCCGGAAAATGACTGTGGGTTGCCAGGATTCCTGGACGATTCTAGCATATCTCATGATCTTAGCGGAGCTATTTCTATATTTTATATTATAACTATGGGGAAATGGTTGGGCTCATTTGAAGACGACAAGTTGATGTACACAATGCAAAAAACCGTTTGTTTCTGCATGTCTTCGTTCGTTCACAATTACAAGTTAAAAAACGTCAACAAAAGATAAAAGTGGAGGTAAATTATTTAGAACAGGAGTTACAGGCACTTTTATGAAAGGTGTGCCGGCGGGGTGATAATAGGTACTGAACGTGTTATAAAGCAATTTAGACTGGGATGGATGGATGGATGGTTTGATTGATTGATTGTTTGACAGATTGTTTTATTGGTTTGATTGATAGAATGTTTTATTGTTTTGTTGATCGTTTGATCCATAGATTGATTTGTTTGATTGATTGATTACTTTGTTGGTCGTTTGATTGATAGAATGTTTGATTGTTTTGTTGATCGTTTGATTCATAGATTGATTTGTTTGATTGATTGATAGAATGTTTGATTGTTTTGTTGATCGTTTGATTCATAGATTGATTTGTTTGATTGATTGATTACTTTGTTGGTCGTTTGATTGATAGAATGTTTGATTGTTTTGTTGGTAATTTGCTTGATAGAATGTTTGATTGTTTTGTTGATCGTTTGATTCATAGATTGATTTGTTTGATTGATTGATTACTTTGTTGGTCGTTTGATTGATAGAATGTTTGATTGTTTTGTTGATCGTTTGATTCATAGATTGATTTGTTTGATTGATTGATTACTTTGTTGGTCGTTTGATTGATAGAATGTTTGATTGTTTTGTTGATCGTTTGATTCATAGATTGATTTGTTTGATTGATTGATTACTTTGTTGGTCGTTTGATTGATAGAATGTTTGATTGTTTTGTTGATCGTTTGATTCATAGATTGATTTGTTTGATTGATTGATTACTTTGTTGGTCGTTTGATTGATAGAATGTTTGATTGTTTTGTTGGTAATTTGCTTGATAGAATGTTTGATTGTTTTGTTGATCGTTTGATTCATAGATTGATTTGTTTGATTGATTGATTACTTTGTTGGTCGTTTGATTGATAGAATGTTTGATTGTTTTGTTGATCGTTTGATTCATAGATTGATTTGTTTGATTGATTGATTACTTTGTTGGTCGTTTGATTGATAGAATGTTTGATTGTTTTGTTGATCGTTTGATTCATAGATTGATTTGTTTGATTGATTGATTACTTTGTTGGTCGTTTGATTGATAGAATGTTTGATTGTTTTGTTGGTAATTTGCTTGATAGAATGTTTGATTGTTTTGTTGATCGTTTGATTCATAGATTGATTTGTTTGATTGATTACTTTGTTGGTCGTTTGATTGATAGAATGTTTTATTGTTTTATTGATTGTTTGATTCATAGATTGTTTGATTGATTGATTGATTGATTGACAGTCCGACTGACTGACAAACTTGAAATGCAGTAATACTATTATATCGATCAGGTGAGAATATATTGTATTGATCAGGTTAGTAGATATTGTACCGATCAGGTATTATAGATTATGTGCATGCAATAAACTAAACAAAAAAACATTTTGACTGTTTCTCATTCATGTACTGTGCATAATCTGCTCCTGTGTTGTAGACACTGTGTTGCTCTGTACCTACCTGTTTTCCAATTTATTCGTCCATACATGATAAACACATTCATAAAGTAATAATATCTTGTATTGATAATATATCAATTAGTTTCACCTGGAAATACTACTACCTCATCAACCACCATGCCTGGCGCTAATGAACAAGTAAGTTATAACTACTGGTGTAGGTCCAGAAAACATTATTATAAAATACAGAATACTTTACAATGCAGAAAACTTGAAACTTTGATGCCATGAAAATTTTTATTGTAAAATATGTTCAATAAACTGGGTGACAAGTCATCAGTACCAACCATTGTTGCTGTGCATTATATGCTGGTAACATTCACAGTATAGGATTATGGTAATTTACCAAGACAATACCTTATAAAAAGTGAACACTGTGATGATAACCAACCATTGTTTCAGTGCATTTAGGAGTTTGTTGGTAACATTCACAGTATAGGATTATGGTAATTTACCAAGACAATACCTTATAAAAAGTGAACACTGGAGGATAATCAACCATTGTTTCAGTGCATTTAGGAGTTTGTTGGTAACATTCACAGTATAGGATTATGGTAATTTACCAAGACAATACCTTATAAAAAGTGAACACTGGAGGATAATCAACCATTGTTTCAGTGCATTTAGGAGTTTGTTGGTAACATTCACAGTATAGGATTATGGTAATTTACCAATACAATACCTTATAAAAAGTGAACACTGGAGGATAATCAACCATTGTTTCAGTGCATTTAGGAGTTTGTTGGTAACATTCACAGTATAGGATTATGGTAATTTACCAAGACAATACCTTATAAAAAGTGAACACTGGAGGATAATCAGCCATTGTTTCAGTGCATTTAGGAGTTTGTTGGTAACATTCACAGTATAGGATTATGGTAATTTACCAATACAATACCTTATAAAAAGTGAACACTGGAGGATAATCAACCATTGTTTCAGTGCATTTAGGAGTTTGTTGGTAACATTCACAGTATAGGATTATGGTAATTTACCAAGACAATACCTTATAAAAAGTGAACACTGGCTGATGATAACCAACCATTGTGTCAGTGCATTTAGGAGTTTGTTGGTAACATTCACAGTATAGGATTATGGTAATTTACCAAGACAATACCTTATAAAAAGTGAACACTGGAGGATAACCAACCATTGTTTCAGTGCATTTAGAAGTTTGCTGGTAACATTCACGTCACATGAACTACAGGGCATATCTTACTTGGTCTCTCGCATCGATGACTGCATTGTCCATTGATAAATGGATGAAGCGCCAGATGATCTGTGGACCAAAAAATATCCAATACATGCTTCCAAAGTATATAAATAATAGGCCAATGGACTGCATTAGAAAAGTGTGGTATGTTACCTACAGTATATACTTTTATAAACTGGGTGACTGTCAGCAACCATTGGTTCTGTGCAAACGGTAAAAATGAGGGGGGAAAAAGATAAATAAAAAAATATATATATACACACACAATGCAAATTATGAATGGAGTCGATACAGCTAGATCGCTAACATAACGTCTCATCTGCAAGTGGTCCAAACATGCCTATGCAATATCGACAACCGTGGCCCAAATACATGTGTTCAACGCATTTGTCTTGTACAGAAAACAGTGCAACTACCCATACATTATACTATACTATACTATACTACAATATACTATACTATACTATACTACACTATACTATACTACACTCAGCTAGCTATACTATGTACCGGTACACATGGTTCTGTCTGTATCACACAATGATGGATTATTTAGAAGTAATCTGTATTTCTGTGTGCCGGATTATTTAGAAGTAGTCTGTACTTCTGTATGACAACTAATAAAGAAAAAGAGAAATCCCTCTTTGTGTGGTACAGAGTGAAGCATTTGTCACGATGCAGGGGGACTTTGCACGATGTGCAAAAATATCTGGTCTCACTCCTGATGCCACGCCTACTGCAGACACGACATTTCCTACACGGTAGCTTTTTCTTCGGGGTGGCTTTGTATGCAACCATTACATGCTTCACAAAGCCACCCACTAATCTGCTCTGCGGGTCCCCCAGTGGGGCCCTAGGGTCGACACGCCCCACCTGCTCAGCCCCTGCCTCCTCCTCATCCCCACCCCCTGCCTCCTCCCCTGCCTCCGCCTCCGCCTCCATCTCCGCTGTCACCCCAGGAATCTTCTTCTCCTTACCGTCTGTGTAGGTCCGCGCCACAGCCCTGGTGAACCGGAAGAGGTTGTAGTAATGCCCTTGTGGGTGCTTTTTTTTGTACAAGACAAAAGCGTTGAAGATACATATTTGGATCAGATACATCACAAACTTTTTGGTCCACTTTCCAGTCTTACGTGTAACCGGATAGTACGATATATTCTGATCCAGCTGATCGACGCCGTTCATGAATTTATTGTACTCCAGGATTGATGATGGCTTGAGCATCTCCACCCTCAGAGCTTTGCCCTTCTTCTGCTTCTGCCACACCATCGCCTTTTCCATGGTGTCCTCGTGGAAGCTGCTGATGGTCTTCACGATTCTTTTATCGCGCCATGCCACGATCAGGACCTCCTTGTTGTTGACCGCAATGCGCTCCCCCACACCGATGTCACGTTTGGTCATGTTCTTGATGATGGCTGGCTCGCCCCGGTGCTTCCTGAGGGTACCACAGACGTCGGTCCTCAACTGTCGGAGCCTGGCGGACATACGTACGGAGTTGTAGAAGTTGTCCATAAAGAGCGTATAGCCGGCCCCAGACAGACGTCCAAGCAGACCGACGACCGTGTCCCCCAGGAGCGAGCCTTCCCGACAATATGGCTTAAATGAAAAGCAATATCCTGTGCGAGATTCGCACAGGAAGTAAGACTTGATACCATAGCGGGTGGGCTTATTTGGGTTGTAGACCCGGAAGGTCAGGCGGCCTCGCCATGCCATCACCCCCTCGTCAATGGCGAGCTCGCGTTCAGGCTGGTACAGCTCCTTGCACCTCGCGTTTACATGGTCAACAACACTGCGTACTTTGCACAATTTGTCTCTAACTTCCAGGGAAGTATTGTCTGCAAAGTGGAGGAATCGCCAGATCAATTGAAACCTGTTGCGTGGCATGGTCTCAGAGTAGTACGGTGTGTACATCATGTCGTCAGTGGTCCACATCTGGTCCACGCGAGGCTTCCGCAGGACACTGCTAAGGAAATTGAGTCCGAGGAACTTCTTCAGCTCCTTCAATGTGAGGGGCTTCCAAAGCAGTGCCCTGCTACTGGTTAGCGTGGGGTCCAGCCGGGCAATGGACTGCTCAGCGTAGAGGTTGGACTGGGCAACAATAGAGTTCAGAAAAGCATCTGTCAGGAACAGATCCATCCATTTCGCAGGCCGGTAAGATCTGAGTGCCTTGGCGTCCTGGAGCAACCCCGGTTGGGCTGTGAAGGGGATCCTTTGAGGCACCCAGCCCTCACGAGACCAGGCATTCTCCTCTTCCTGGCGGATCGCAGCCCTGCTCTTCGCTCCTCCACGACCTGTCAATTATACAAATATACTATAACAACCCTACTGTAGACATTCATATGCCACGTAGTTACAAACTGTGTGAGTGAATGAGTGAGTGTGTGTGGGGTTCAGATGTCAGAGCTGGACGTGGTGTGGGGGTCAGAGGTCAGAGCTGGAAGTGGTGTGCAGAGTGAGGCCAACTTACCGCTCTTAGATGTGCGTTTCCGCCCTGCAACGGGTTCCGGCATGTCCAGACTAGCATCCAGTTCTAGAATCACATGATGTAATACATTACACTAGGGCAACGTATTGTCATTGTATTTACCACCATCACCACCAGACCAGGCCCTGCAGCAGCCAGTCACCACCAGGCCCAGGCCCTGCAGCAGCCAGTCACCACCAGGCCCAGGCCCTGCAGCAGCCAGTCACCACCAGGCCCAGGCTCTAGCAGCAGCCAGTCACCACCAGGCCCAGGCTCTAGCAGCAGCCAGCTACCACCAGGCCCAGGCTCTAGCAGCAGCCAGTCACCACCATGTACAATTACCTGCAGGAGTAGAATGTGATCCTATGTCGTTGCCAGTCTCAGCGTCACTATCTGCAGGGTCTGCGCCAGAATCTGAATTGGATTAAATTCATTCAGTAAGTAAGTCTCATAAAACACAATAGTAATACATTTACACATACATAAATGTAGTTAGTACATACCCAAGCATGTTGGTGTATTGGCCCCGGATTCGGTTTCGGAGCCTGTATGAACACAAAATAAATCAGCGGTTATTGTACATCAAAGCATGTACATGTGTGTGTGTTGTAATCAATGGAATTTTACATATGCTACACAACCATGCATTTAAATATAGGCCTCACCATGTGCCCATGCCATTGTGTGTGTGTATGTGTGTGCTGTAATCAATGGAATATTGCATATAGAGGCCTCACCATGTACTGCGAAGTTCAAAGGTGTTGGAGAGGATTCATGCCTTTTGATCTTGTGTGTGTGTGTGTACACACACTGCACACACACACACACATACACACACATCAAAGGGCATGGACACATGGTGAGGCCTGCATCTACACACACACACACACACACACACACACATCCATGTAACCTAAATGTAGACAACTTCAAAGGGCTGGCATCTACACACACACACACACACACATCCATGCAACTTAAACCATGCATTTAAATATAGGCCTATAGAGGCCTCACCATGTACTGCGAAGTTCAAATGTGTTGGAGAGGATTCATGCCTTTTGATCTTGTGTGTGTGTGTGTACACACACTGCACACACACACACACACACACACATACACACACACATCAAATGGCATGGGCACATGGTGAGGCCTGCATCTACACACACACACACACACATCCATGTAACCTAAAGGTAGACAACTTCAAAGGGCTGGCATCTACACACACACACACACACACATCCATGCAACCCAACGGGTAGCAGCACATGGCCATCAACTATATCGATTTGAACATAAAACAATATTCACATTGCAACATGATACCACGTCGACCACCACCACGTCGTCCCATGTCCAGCATGCAACTATTATCACTTACATTGATAGCTACACACTTCAAATGGCGTGCACATGCACACACACACACACACATACACACACACATCAAATGGCATGGGGTGAGGCCTGCATCTACACACACACACACACACATCCATGTAACCTAAAGGTAGACAACTTCAAAGGGCTGGCATCTACACACACACACACACACATCCATGCAACCCAACGGGTAGCAGCACATGGCCATCAACTATATCGATTTGAACATAAAACAATATTCACATTGCAACATGATACCACGTCGACCACCACCACGTCGTCCCATGTCCAGCATGCAACTATTATCACTTACATTGATAGCTACACACTTCAAAGGGCGTGCACATGCACACTGTTGTGAAGGGCCAGATTAAACCGAATATATATATTTATTTATATATATATTTAATTGTATTTGTATATTCTCTAATATTCCCTGATATCCCTTGTATATTCCTTGTACAATATGCATTGAATATCCATTCTAGCCTACTGAACATCCCATAATAGTCTCCATTCTACTATTGGTCGAGACCTTGGTGCCAGGCTGCCATACCCCTCAGACCCAGTTCAAACGTACCGCTCGACATGTACGAACAAGTCCTAGTTCCGCGTAGGAATTTGGCTACCGCACCACTAATGGGACTATTTGTTCATAGTGCGTATATATACTGCGCTACTAAAGTAGGACTTTCTTTTCAGTCCAGTTTCTTACCCTCCAATAGAGTCACAGACGTAAAGCCTCCCCGCGATGCCACGTGTGGGAGTAAGGCCAAGTTCGCCTACCATCGGTATTGAGACATCGTGTATATTAATATTTGAATAGTCATATTTGGCACTATATCGTCGAGTTGGACGTAGTCTATTAAGCTAATAATAGTCTGTTAATATATAGTGCTTCGTGCGGTGAGAATACTACCGTAGTCAGTACCCCATCGTTTCGGGCAGAGAACTGGCTGCTTACCCAGGGTGGTTGACCCTATGTGAAGCTGCACCCGAGGAGCCCCAGAGCCGACGAGCGAGTGGACCTGTATACCGGATTATTCTACCGACGACAGCCCGCCTTCCCAGGCACGGATTATGCTTTGGATACTTTGATTATTCTATGGATAAAGACCCCCGACACTACCGTGTGTTGGAACCCCCCCCCCTGGAGAGGACACAAGGTGAGGAGACGCTCTGCAAGACGAGGTCTCTCCACATCTCTCCCCCGTGGACCGGAGAGAGCCGGCCCACAAAGAGTCCACCTGCTTTCATCTGTGGTCCAAGGATCGCCGGCGCATTGAACGGCACTACAGTGGGTTCTCCTGGGATACCCTTGGCCGGACGAGGCAGCTGGATTCTACCCCCCCCCCCCTCCTACTCCTGTCGGCTTACAATCGACCGGATTAACCCCCTCTAGTGTATCCAGCCTATAATCATTAAAGTATCATTGCTGTTATTCCTTAACTATTCCAGGTCGTATATTTACCACCTGCGCCTTCAGAGATTGGACATTATCTATTGATATACCGACGAATACTCCTTGCCATAAAAGTGCATACTATTTCAATTCATAAATGTAATTAAGTGATTAAGTGTTTAGTCTACACACCATCGCTGTGTAGGCAATAAAGACTTGTTTCTAATTCGTACATTTGTGTTGGATCCGTTTCATCTACGTGAGAGTGTTCATGATAATATATTTATGCCGTGTACTGGGTGGCCGAATATTAAGTACAAAGGTAGTGGTAGTAAGTATCATATCTAGTAATACAGTCAGGGAATTGTACCCCTCAGTTACAATTGGTCCTTCGAGCCGGATGGTAATTAGTGTAATATTAATATAGTGTTATTAATATTGAAATGGCCTATGATGAACACTCCACGAAACGATCCTCCTAACCAACGCCCGCAGCGCGAACGACGGCTCCCTCAGTACTTAGAGGCTTACGCTGTCAGTCAACAACCTAGTCTTCTACTAACAGTAAACGCGGTAAAACTAGAAAGTAAAAGTATGTCTAACCCCAACGCCCAGACTACCCCGACCATAGAGGCCCCTACGGGCTCTAATGTAACTGACCAAGTTCACGGTGGGGACCAGTGGGAACCAGACATGACTTCACACCCCGCCAGTACTGAAGAAGTAGTCCCCGATGAGTCCCGGGAGGAATACAACGCTACCGAGAGAGAACTCGGCACGGAAGAAGACGGGGAGAGCACCGTGGAGATAGAGCTCCAAGGCTCCGCAAGGAGTACCCCGAGGGAAGGCTCCCCTATACAACCGCCTTCTCCCAGCAAGGCAGAGAGGACCCTACAGCAGGCCTTCCTCATCAGCCTGAACGCCGCTGCTGAACGCGACCGACTGCAGATCCAGCAGCGAAGCGAACACGAGCAGATACGTCTAGAAATAAGACGCATTCAGATGGAAGAGAATGTGGCCCGAGAACGAGCCGGTGCTCAACGGGACGCAGCGCGCGACAGACAGCAGTCGCAACTAATAGAACAGCTGATCAGACGGACAACACCCTCTCCCTCCGCCAGAGGCTCCAGGAACTCGTCTAGACACACCTCCAGGGCGGCATCCCCTAGCCGAGTAAACAACCCTGAACTTGACCAACAGACGAGGTCTATACCCCCCACAGACCACCTCCCCCCACCGGTCCAAGCGAGACCTAGCAACCGGGAAGGAGCAGCATATCCTGTGGAGAGGCTAAACCAGAGACTACAAGCACTGGATGACCTAACTGAAGACCAAGAGGAAGAGGAGGAGAACCGCGCCCGAAGACAGCACAGTACTCTACCGGACCAGGAGGTCCGGTACAGCCCAGGCTATACTCCCGCGGAGCTGCGCTACAGACCCCTGACTCTATACACGGGTGAGCACGACGCACGACCCGCACCGAGGAACAGCACCTGGACAAGCGGGCCATGGTACACTGCCGGTACCAGCCCATACCAAGAAGCGGGAGGAGACTCGCCTAGGAGGCCTCTCCCCCAACGCTCGCCGATGTATCCACAGTCAGCGTCATACATTGGCACGCCTATGGTACCCGACTTCACCCAAGAGAACCGGGCCCAGTATACAGAACTCCGCATGTGTCTGGAGACCATGTTGGTGGATGTATTGGATGAACGCCACAAATACGCCATCCTACTGCAGCACTTAAAGGTGCCCCGCGCACATAATATAGCGCTCGCCTACGCGACTTCCACCACCCCATACACAGCAGCGCTGGTAGCATTGGACCAGAGGTATGGGCGCATATGGGATTACGTGATCCAGGAGATCCGACACATCGACCGCTTACCCCCAGCAATAGAGAATCGAGCACTGGACGACCTGTCCATCAGAGTGCAGTCCCTGGTAGGGATGTTGGGAGCGCAAAGAGAGAAGGGGAAGTATGAACTTTACGCCAACTCAAATGTGGAAAGGATCCTGGAGAAGCTGCCGCCCGCTCGTCAGGAGCGCTTTAGGCGGCAGAGGGACCACAGAGACCCGAATGGCCCCGAACCGAACCTCCTCGATCTAGCAGACTTCCTGGCGAGAGAAGTCAGCAGCCTACGGCTAGATACATTCGGACGGAGCACCCCTGGCTCCAGAGAAGGAACCAGACGACTAAATGATGGAAGAAGATCGGTGACTGTGATGCACCAATCGGAGTCAGTACCGAGCAGCAGGAGCCACAGTACCCCCTCCAGAACGGAGAAGTGGAAGATAGTGTGCCCCTACTGTGAGAAAGAACACTGGCTAGCGCAATGTGACTCCTTCCCCAAGCTGAACGCGGAGGAAGCAGGTCAATGGATAAAGTCCAACAAGCGCTGTTTTCGCTGTGCGCGCTCACACATGGCAGCCGAATGCCGCTTAAAGAAAAGGTGCACCAAGTGCGATGGAGCCCATCTGGACATACTTCACGACAGTAACAGACGGCGCCCTTCACCTGCACCATCCAGCCGCAAAGCGAGCGTCATGTACATCGATCCCGCCAGCAGCAGTGGAGCCCGAGTACTCCTAAAAGTAGTGCGTGTGACACTAAGCTACCAGAATAAAGTCCTGGACACTTACGCCGTCCTCGATGACGGGTCAGAGAAGACCCTGCTGCTCGCCTCCGCTGCGGCCCAGCTAGGGCTGCGGGGAAGCGAAACCCAAATGACAATTCGGACAATAAGACGAGATTTGAAGACGATAAAGGGCGAGAATGTCTCATTCTCTATCGCAGCAAGCGGCCAGCCTGAGCGACGGTACCAGATTGCAGACGCTTTCACCAGCCAAGAAATAGGACTGTCGCGGTACACATACCCCGTCGCCAAGCTGATGGAGAAATATGCACATCTGCGCAAGTTACCGATCCCGCTCATAGACAATGCTATGCCGACCCTGTTGATAGGCTCCGACCATGCAGACCTCATTGTCCCGATAGACCGGGTTCATACCGGACCCCGAGGCTGTCCTGCAGCAGTCGAGACCCGTTTGGGATGGACTCTCCAAGGCCCGCTCGCCAAATCTCTCAACCGAAGTACAGCCACTAGATGTCTCCACTCCCGAGTCACAGAGGGAGAAACCGCACTCCTGCAACACGTAGAGCGGCTATGGAGCTTGGAACAAATGCCCTTTAAGAATGGAAAGAAAGACATTCGCTCTAAAGATGACATTTACGCCATTCACCTCCTCGAGACAGGGACCAAGAGAGTCCCGGTCAACGGCGTGTTGAGATACGCCACGCCACTCCTGCGGCGAGAAGGAATGCCTACTTTCCACGCCAAGACAGACGCCATAGAACGGTACCTGCTGAACACGGAGCGGCGCTTAGCCAAGAACCCCGCCCAAGAGAGTGTATACCGCGCTGAGATTGAGAAGCTCATCACAGCGGGACACGTCACAAAGATGGACATTAAAGAGGCTGACCAGACCACTGAATCGTGGTACGTGCCCCACCACAAGGTCCATCACAACGGTAAAGACCGCATAGTATTTAACTGCAGCTACCAGATCGGATCCCAAAATCTGAATAAAGAGTTACTGCCCGGTCCCACACTCGGCCCCTCCCTACTCGGCGTTCTACTCCGCTTCCGCCAGGAAAAGGTGGCCATCAGCGGGGACATTAAAGGAATGTTCCTGCAGGTGAGATTAGTAGAGGCGGACAAGCCCCTGTTACGGTTCCTATGGAGAGAGAAGCCAGGAGATGAGCACCCAGCCATCTACCAATGGGAAGTCCTCCCCTTCGGAACGACGTGCAGCCCCTGCTGTGCGACATTTGCACTACAGAAACATGTAGCAGAGGACCCAGCAGCGGACGAAGAGGTCCGACACAGCGTAAAGAACAGCTTCTACGTAGACAACTGTCTACAAAGCCTTTCAACCCAGGAAGAAGCCGAGGCTCTCCTGATTAAACTCCGCGCCTCATTGATCAAAGGCGGCTTTGATCTCAGGCAGTGGGCCAGCAGCGATCCGCAAGTACTGCGCAGCCTCTCCTCCGAGGACAAGGCAGCCAGCAGCGAGACCTGGATGGCTACAATCCCGGGAGAAGCCCAGGAGATGACCCTGGGATTGGTGTGGCGATTCAAAACAGATTCGCTTCACTACAGACACAAGCCCCTGACTACGGAGCAGGGAAGGCCGGCGGCGGCGCCGACCACCAGACGGAGTGTGTACACAACACTCGCCCGACAATATGACCCGCTAGGATGTATTCTACCGTACACCACCAGGGCAAAAATTATTGTACGAGCATTGTGGGACAAGGACCAGGGCTGGGACGACCCCATTCCCGCACACCTTGCATCCACCTGGAGAGAGTGGGAGATGGAGCTCCACTCACTCCCAGGCGTTAATATGCGCCGAAGCTACTTCCCACCCACGGTGAGGCCAGAGACATGTAAAATGGACTTGCACGTCTTCAGTGACGCCTCAGAGGTCGCATACGGATCAGTAGCCTACTTGCGGGCCCAAGACCAAGGGGGAGAGATCTACACAGCATTTGTCCTCGCCCGCTCGAGAGTAGCCCCACGCAAGCAACAATCTATCCCACGTCTAGAGCTCTGCGCAGCCCTAGCCGGAGCGCACCTAGCCACGCTCATCCAACGTGAGCTCACCATACCGGTGTCTAGAACAATCCTGTGGTCAGATTCCACGACGGTACTCGCCTGGATCAAATCGGACTCATGCAAGTACAAAGTCTTCGTGGGAGTCAGAGTCACCGAGATTCAAGACTTAACCGAAGAGTTAACCGGAGAAACAGAGTGGCGCTACGTTGATACAAAACAGAACCCAGCTGACGTCATCACCCGGGGGATGCCCCTGGATGACCTCACCCGTCGCAATGTCTACAGTGACGGCCCCGCATTCCTAAGACTCCCGGAAGGACAGTGGCCCATGCCTCTCCCGAGGGAAGCAAGTCCAGAGGAGGTGGAAATTAAGAAGTCTGTGTTCTGTGGATTGAGCACCGTAGCCTCCACCGACCCTAACATAAACGATTGCACGTCCATAGAGAGTGCACAACAAAGAACATTCCTGCGGTACCACCCGGAGTGCAAGTCCCCCGCTGATATGTCAGCAGCTAACTACGAGGAAGCAGAATTGCTTCTACTGCAGCGAGCCCAGAGAGACTCGTTCCCTGATGAATTGGCCTGTCTACAGGGAGGAAAGCCCGTCCCATCCGACAGCAGATTAATTCACCTGGCCCCTGAGAGCGACGCTCACACCCTCATCAGAGTGGGTGGTCGCCTACGCAGAGCCCCCAATCTACCGGATGACATTAAATACCCGATCGTATTGAACAGCCGACACAAGGTCACAGAGCTGATTATAAAGAAATACGATGAGGATGTACATCACGCAGGAGCAGAAAGAGTCTTCGCGGAAATCAGACGTCGTTACTGGATCCTACAAGGAAGAGAGGCGGTACGACGCTTCCAACGAACATGTCTAGACTGCCGCAAGTGGCGCGCGCAGCCCAGCATACCAAGGATGGCTGACCTTCCTCCATGTCGCCTCCGAATCGGTGACAAGCCATTCCACTCAACGGGTATGGACTGCTTTGGCCCGCTGCACATAAAGAAAGGAAGAGGAACTGAGAAGCGGTGGGGTATTGTATTCAAATGCATGACCACCAGAGCGATACACATCGAGCTTCTCCCGACCATGAGCACAGACTCATTCCTTATGGCCTTCCGTAGATTCATATCACGGAAAGGAAGACCGTCTACCCTATTGTCCGATCATGGGACAAACTTTAAAGGCGGCGAAAGAGAGCTGAGAGAGAGCTTCCAAGCTATGGGCCCAGAACTTAAGACCCACCTCGCTCCAGCACAGGTTGATTTCCAATTCAACCCCCCAAACGCACCCCACTTCGGTGGCACTTGGGAACGAGAAGTGCGCTCCATAAAGACAGCCCTGTACGCAGTACTTGGGGCCCAGACTGTGGCGGAAGAAGTCCTAATGACAGTCCTCACGGAGATTGAGGGAGTACTTAACTCGAAGCCCCTCGGATATGTCTCCAGTGATGTGGCGGATATCGACCCAGTTACCCCCAACACACTCCTGATGGGGCGGCTAGATCCCACATTACCCCAGACAATGTACCGGCCTGAAGAAGCGAACGGCCGACGAATGTGGAGGTACAGCCAAGTATTAGCCGACAAGTTTTGGAGCAGTTTCCTACTGCACTACCTACCGTCTCTACAGACCCGCCAGAAGTGGGTAAAGGAGAGAGACAATTTGACAGAAGGAACAGTCGTCATGATTATTGATCAATCACTGCCCAGAGCTATGTGGCCAGCCGGCCGCGTAAGCAAAGTGATCACCGGTGCCGACGGCAAGGTCCGAGCAGCTGAAGTGCTCGTCCAGGGTCGCACTTACACCCGTCCCGTGGCAAGGCTCATAGAACTGCCTCGACTCCCAGACACAATCGATGATGACCATGACCCTACAACCCTATGACTTTGTGAAGTTGACTGACCCCTACAGCAAACCCTTATGTGTAAATAGACAACGCGATTAATCTGTCTCCGTTTAACTGATTAGGTCTGGGACCTATTCAGGGGGTGGCTGTTGTGAAGGGCCAGATTAAACCGAATATATATATTTATTTATATATATATTTAATTGTATTTGTATATTCTCTAATATTCCCTGATATCCCTTGTATATTCCTTGTACAATATGCATTGAATATCCATTCTAGCCTACTGAACATCCCATAATAGTCTCCATTCTACTATTGGTCGAGACCTTGGTGCCAGGCTGCCATACCCCTCAGACCCAGTTCAAACGTACCGCTCGACATGTACGAACAAGTCCTAGTTCCGCGTAGGAATTTGGCTACCGCACCACTAATGGGACTATTTGTTCATAGTGCGTATATATACTGCGCTACTAAAGTAGGACTTTCTTTTCAGTCCAGTTTCTTACCCTCCAATAGAGTCACAGACGTAAAGCCTCCCCGCGATGCCACGTGTGGGAGTAAGGCCAAGTTCGCCTACCATCGGTATTGAGACATCGTGTATATTAATATTTGAATAGTCATATTTGGCACTATATCGTCGAGTTGGACGTAGTCTATTAAGCTAATAATAGTCTGTTAATATATAGTGCTTCGTGCGGTGAGAATACTACCGTAGTCAGTACCCCATCGTTTCGGGCAGAGAACTGGCTGCTTACCCAGGGTGGTTGACCCTATGTGAAGCTGCACCCGAGGAGCCCCAGAGCCGACGAGCGAGTGGACCTGTATACCGGATTATTCTACCGACGACAGCCCGCCTTCCCAGGCACGGATTATGCTTTGGATACTTTGATTATTCTATGGATAAAGACCCCCGACACTACCGTGTGTTGGAACCCCCCCCCCTGGAGAGGACACAAGGTGAGGAGACGCTCTGCAAGACGAGGTCTCTCCACATCTCTCCCCTGTGGACCGGAGAGAGCCGGCCCACAAAGAGTCCACCTGCTTTCATCTGTGGTCCAAGGATCGCCGGCGCATTGAACGGCACTACAGTGGGTTCTCCTGGGATACCCTTGGCCGGACGAGGCAGCTGGATTCTACCCCCCCCCCCTCCTACTCCTGTCGGCTTACAATCGACCGGATTAACCCCCTCTAGTGTATCCAGCCTATAATCATTAAAGTATCATTGCTGTTATTCCTTAACTATTCCAGGTCGTATATTTACCACCTGCGCCTTCAGAGATTGGACATTATCTATTGATATACCGACGAATACTCCTTGCCATAAAAGTGCATACTATTTCAATTCATAAATGTAATTAAGTGATTAAGTGTTTAGTCTACACACCATCGCTGTGTAGGCAATAAAGACTTGTTTCTAATTCGTACATTTGTGTTGGATCCGTTTCATCTACGTGAGAGTGTTCATGATAATATATTTATGCCGTGTACTGGGTGGCCGAATATTAAGTACAAAGGTAGTGGTAGTAAGTATCATATCTAGTAATACAGTCAGGGAATTGTACCCCTCAGTTACACACACACACACACACACATCAAATGGCATGGGGTGAGGCCTGCATCTACACACACACACACACATCCATGTAACCTAAAGGTAGACAACTTCAAAGGGCTGGCATCTACACACACACACACACACACATCCATGCAACCCAACGGGTAGCAGCACATGGCCATCAACTATATCGATTTGAACATAAAACAATATTCACATTGCAACATGATACCACGTCGACCACCACCACGTCGTCCCATGTCCAGCATGCAACTATTATCACTTACATTGATAGCTACACACTTCAAAGGGCCACTTCAAAGGGCGTGCACATGCACACACACACACACACACACACACACACACAAGACCATTGCAACCTAACGTGTAGCACATGGTGGCCTGTACATGCCTATATCCTATATCATTCAACTATCGATTTGAACATGCACGTAAAACAATATTCACATTGCATTAGTAAACATGACGTACCATTGCCCCGTCGACCACCACCGCGTCCCACGTCTGACTCGTGCGATGAATCAGACTCATAACACCTCCGACCCAAGCCGAGATCATCGTCAGATGATTCCGGAGCTAGAATATAATAAATGCATATCAGTGTTGGTTTGGCGAACTAACGTTACATAGTCACAGAATAAGCGTTAGGTAAATCATCAAATACACGTTTCACACACACACACAATCACATGCATATCGGCGTTGGTTTGGCGAACTAATGTTACATAGTCACAGTATGTAAATCATCAAATACACGTTTCACACACACACACAATCACATGCATATCGGCGTTGGTTTGGCGAACTAACGTTACATAGTCACAGTATGTAAATCATCAAATACACGTTTCACACACACACATATATATATATATATATATATAAGACCGTGTAATTACCTGGTGGTTCCCAATCGGCGCTCCCATCAGATTCGTGGGCGGTCGAATCGCTGTCCCCTGACTCGGATGAAGAAGCTATGACCACAGCGGCAGCCTTCCTCTTCCTCGAACTGCGTCGGGGAGAGACGCGTTACTGGGCCCAGCAACGGTCTCACGGCTCTCTCCGATCGGAGCTACCAAAGTCGTTGGTGCTGCTGCTGCTCGAACAACCGCGGGTCCAAACGCCAGCTTCGTCTGAACAAAGCGACCCGCCGCCGGATTGTCCCCTCGCTTACCTACACTACGTCTCTTCATACTGATCTAATAATCTAAATGAAACTACTAACTGATCAAACTACTATTACTACTACTGAAATATACTACCTAGACTACACACTAATCCCTCGAATAGTACTACTACTTAGCACGACTAAGTACTTTCTAAAGCACAGCTGAAACCTTACAATTAGTCTGATACTACCACTATACTGTATAACACTATAAATATAGACTATAGGCTGATCTCAATTCAAATATCTCTCTCAATCTCTCTCTCTCTATCGCTCTATCTATCTATCTCTCTCTCTCTCTCTCTCCTCCAAAACCTCGTCGATTCTGGGATCGCGCTAACGTTTTATACCTGTGGTTACATTGGCCAGGTATGCTGGCCAATCAAATGCCAGATTCATTGTGGGGTACAATATTCCCCCTATTGTGATAGTGTTAGAAAATAGGGGGACACTGCCACCTAGTGAAATTTGAGAGGAAATGCAGTTTCCGGTTAAAATTTTCTGCCAAAAGCTCGGCGGTGAAGTTCAGACGGGGAAAATCGAAAAAAGATGTAAACAGATCAAAGACGCTGTAAAGCGTCTTCGGCACCTTGAGCATGGCCGGGAAAGACGTGAAAAGACGTTATACAAAGACCCATCGGCCATGATTACAACAGGTACAATCACCTCCGAAATCTTTCCAGTATCACGGTCTTCCAGACAGGGTTGCCCCCTTAGTCCCGGACTATTCGATCTATCATTAGAGCCTTTAGCACAATATATAAGACAATCCCAATCCATAGAACCAATCGTAATCAAGGGCACACAACACAAAATTAGTTTATATGCGGACGACGTAATACTGTTCATGCAAAACCCCAACACCGCATTGCCTCATCTTCTCAAGTTGATTGAGGACTTTGGAGATTTATCGGGATTTAGGATAAATTGGCCGAAGTCGGCCTTCCTCCCACTTAACGCCCCTGCAAAAAGAAATATAACCCTCCCAGAAGAGATACCGATGGTAAAACACTTTAGATGTTTGGGAGTTGAAATATTCCCTACCATAAGCCAAACGGTGAAGCACAATTACATAAAAATCCAAAACAAAATCAAATACGACCTTGTCAGGTGGTCAAAACTTAAAAACTCAGTACAAGCACGGATATCAATAATTAAGATGGACGTCCTACCTAGAATCAACTTCTTCAGCTCAATGCTACCGTTACCCCCTCCAAAGGGTTACTGGAAAGAATTACACTCCTCCACATACAAATTTATTTGGAATAACAAACCACCACGTATAAAAAGATCCACCGCACAGAGAAACAAAGCAGACGGTGGTATGGCATTTCCAGATTTCCACCACTATTTTAAGGCATACACTTTAAGACCACTGACAACATGGTTTGATCCCCAAGCATCAGTATCCTGGAGAAATTTAGAAGAAAATATAGTAGCTCCACATAGGCTGAAGGACATAGTGTACACCAAATGATCAATTAAGCAATGCGAACGGAAATTTGGCCCCATAATCACTCATGCAATCCGGATATGGCGTGAAACACAAAAAAAATACTCTATCCCACATAAATGGCATAATCATACTCCCTTATTCAATAACAATGCACTCTTGATTGGAAAACAACCTATAAGATTCCCTAGATGGGAAAAGCAAGGCATACACACATTAGGAGACGTTTTCAACAAACAGGGTTTTTGTAGTTTTGATGAGATATGCAAAAAATTTAATCTCACCAAGTCCTCATATTATTTTTACGCACAGTTATTGGCATGTTTGAAGGCTCACGGTGTTCCATTAAGGATACCAATTGTACACCACAGATACCACAAATTCTTCTATGAAAGAGAGACATCGAGTTTTGTTTCAGATTTTTATCATCAATTACTAACGGCCTCGTATGAAACCCTACATCTAGACTCAGTCTGGAGGAGGGATATACCAGACCTGGAGATAGACTTTGACTGGCAAGAAGCCTGGGCAAATGTACGCCTTGCATCAAGGAACCCGGACCATCAACAAATCAATCTTAACTATATTCACAGGACATACTTAACTCCTATAAGACTGAACAAAATGGGTCTTAAACAAGACTCCAAATGCTCCTTATGTACAAATGGGGACGAAGGGACATTTATGCACATGTACTGGGACTGCCCACCAGTTAAGATATTTTGGAAAGAAGTGACCCAGCAATTGTCAAATCTCTTAACTCTGGATATACCTGTACACCCCTCTGTATTACTGCTGAATGATGTCTTTGAGCATGCAGTACCTCCACAGCTAAAGAGATTGGTTTTATCCGGTATCACAGTGGCTAAAAAGCTGATAGCATCACGATGGTTTCAACCGGAAAAAAATTGCCGTAAGGTCTGGATTCTTACATATCTCGATGTGATTTATCAAGAAATATCAACAGCTAGAATTTTGGGTCTCAATGAATCCAAAATGGCAATGTGGTTAGAAGTGGTGGAGAGAATAAAAGCCAGCATATAATGGTAGTGTCTGGTTAGGAACAAATTATAATGGTTGGATTATCCAATGGGGGGTCCGGGAGAGGGGGGTACGAGCTGGAGCATATGTGTATTTGTATATCCTATTGTGTGTTGTCATGTTTGTTTATGTGTTTGTTTAAAAAATAATAAAAAAATAAAATACAAAAAAAAAAGAAAAGACGTTTCCCGGCACCCAAAGTGTTAAAGGGACACTATGTAGTTTTGGTGACATCTATCGGTGAAACTGAATGTACCATAGACTTGTATTAACCCCAAAAATCGGGCTCGCGCGCCATGCGCGCTCGCATTGCATTTAATAATTCATGCCCTTTTATCATTTTGGGCACCTGCTTTTCTAAAGTCCTGTGCACGTCCCTGGTGCCCAGTTAGCATTGACTCACATGCAGCATTAGCTAGCTACTGTAGCTAGTAGACCAGTTAACAGTTAAATATCCAGTATACTGATGTTGTAATTCAGTCATACAAAGCTTATTGTGGAATGTTAATGTAGTTTTTTCCGCTTCAGATGTATAATTTGTTTTGATATAACTGTTTCAGGTCACCCTCTCTGAGCAGACTGAGGGGGCGTGGCCTTCAGATAACCTGCGTGTATTATGCAATATTTCAGAATAAGCATATTGGATATCTGAAATAGCTTGATTTTGTTGATATCCAGGGGGATAGATATCAAAGGGCTTTAAATGGAAAAACACAAATTTCATTGTACTGAATCTAGTTATAATTCCTTATATTAGCATATATCTGCAATTTTTTGCCTGGCCTGGCTGTGTTTTTCTCTGTACTGTACAATTGCATTTATAGAGTTATTTTTTCATTACAATTCTGGATTCATCATGTTGTGTTCATGGTGCACACTGTATATTTCAGTTGTCTCCAATCAGCAGACTCTGAACAGACAAGACCTTGACCCCATTGACAACTAGCTGAAGCTAGCATGAGGAACAGCATGGATTATGCTGAAGAATTACTCTACTGAACCTTTGGTAAGTAGCAAATCACTATCCCTTTAATTTCAGTACATGCCTATAAAGAATAAATTTAGGGTACATGGTCATCCAGGCTAAACTGCATGATTATCTGACGTCAGTTTAGTCACATGAATGTCCACTCGATTACCACACATACCCAGGTTGGCTTTATATATGATTATCCATGTTCAACTAGCACATGATTAAATTTAGGGCACATAGTTATTCTGGCTAAACTACTGCACATGATTTATTATATTTACACAGTGTATTCTCCTGCTCTTGCAAAAGCCCCTAGACTGTTGTTGTTGTTGTTGTTGTTGTTGTTGTTGTTGTTGTTGTTGTTGTTGTTGTTGTTGTTGTTGTTGTTGTTGTTGTTGTTGTTGTTGTTGACATTGACAATGACATTTTCTGTTGATTATTATTAGGTTTCTTGACTTGCACAAATTTGGTTATTGCATTGTTGAGTGATTAAGGTAATTTTCTTACACACATTCGCTTGTCTGATTTATCAAATAATTCCAGTATGCCTCAAATCCTCTTCCTGTCCTATTACAATGTCCATCACCAAATAATTTGTCACAAGAAGTTGTTAGTACAGTAATTACAATGTTACAACACACAGTAGAGTGCATTGTCATGCAAATGGCTTTAAACAGACACTCGATATGGTTATTTGAGCATTGCATAGCACAGTTGTTTGGAATTAGGCCTATAGCGGGCCACAGTATCAGAATGTCTGGTGTCACGAGGCCTTCTGAGCACCGTCTGAATAAGATTTAGATATCTAGGAAGTTTTAAAAAGCTAGTTAAACGCTATTCAGCCACGCTGAAAGCCGGGCCATTGAGAGCGTTTGAAACGAGACGGTAAAGACGGGCGCGCCGTGGGGCTTCTGAAGAGGCGAAACATCGGCATTATGGCACGGATGCCATCCCTTTACCCGCAGAGAAAGCCCTCCCCAGATGGCAGCGGGGAATTTGTCGGCAAAAGGCTTTCACGTTCCGACAATGGCAATCTAATTGAGAACAAACTGTCATTGAACGAGACGAAACCATGACGGCACTATGCTGGGACGCCGTCCAGCAACCCTGTCTCTACACCGGGGGCCACGGGGGTAACGAGGTGGGGTATCGCCCCTCGCGGGGCCCCCCGATCAGACCGCGGTGGACCTCGACGGGCCCTAAGTTCAGTCTATACGCGGTCCCCAGGTCCCCTCGGGGTCCCCGCCGGCCCCTTGTGAGTGACACGAGAGGCCGCGGCAGATAACACGCGCGGAGGAGCCAGACAATGGGCTTTCAGGGACTCTCACAAGAGACACAGTCCACACTCAGCCGACTGTCAAGTGTGAAGGAGAGGAGATGGTTGAATAGACAGAAAGATAGATAAGTGTGAGGTCGGGGGGGGGGGGGGGGGGTAATATCGAGTTAATGTATTTGCCTGATACATACTCGTGTGCAAACGGAATATGCCTCTGATATTTTGAGCTCCGAGCCTTGACATTTAGCCTTTATCCTATTTTCATACTAGCGCTCGTTTCCCTATGCTTTTTCTTTTTTTGTTGTTGTTCTTAGCTCTATTCTATTTAAATCTTTCAAAAATGTACTCCAGTTGCTATTGCATGTACATATTTGTGTTTTATTACACGTATATGTACATACATACCCAGGCCCGGACTGGCCATCTGGAGCACCGGGAGTTTTCCCGGTGGCCTGGCCTGCACAGATTAAAAAAAATATATGTATATATACAAAAAATTATAATTATAGTCAGGCCAATGTTTCTAGTTGCGGCAGTGCGATAGTTAGATAACCGGTGGGTGGGGAACGACCAGGAGATCACTGTCTGCGACAAAGTTAGAGAACTATCTCTCTCTATCTCTCGCTCACACACACACAAATAGAGCCGCCACATGTGATTGGTGGAGGCGGAACCAGGCCATACAACTGATTGACAGCAGAGAAGGCGAATGGAATGGCAGATGGCACTCTGCAGAATGACAGGTAGTGAGGGAGAGATAGAGCGAAAGACAATTAACGTTGTCAAGCATAACCTGCACTTGAACTTCAGCCTTGATGTCAAGATGGACAGTGGAAAAAAGAGGAAGGGTGGAGCAAAAAAATTAAAAATAAATAAAAGGCCCTTGCAGGAGATGCTGCTAAATCCGGCAACATTTATCAAATGTTTTCTTGCACCAAGAAGGTCAAGGGACCACCAGGTTAGTCAGTGATACAAATAAACACGTGGATGTTAGCTAGCTAACGTTACCATGCAATGCATCATCATCTCCCCTGTCAAAAGCCCAATGTTAAATCTGCCAAGAAACAAATCAATAATTGAACCCTTGTGTCTGAAAACTAAAGTGTTATACTCTTACCATATTAGGGGACTAAATTGAAAAACGCCATAAAAATATTATATGTTGAAATAATCTCCCACTTTCTTTTCCATAAATCTTTTATTCAACTTCAGCCCTGATCATAACAATTTTTTGTTTTTTTGTAATGTCAGATTAAAAATGAAATACTCAAACTTTTCTGAAAAGAGTTGTTGTTAAATCTGACATTACAAAAAACAATATGTGGTGGTTATGATCAGGGCTGAAGTTGAATAAACGATTTATTTAAAAAATTTCCAAGATAATTCAAAGATTACACACCTTTGCCACATATATTGGCTATAAACATAATCACTGCAAAGTTATCAATTTTTTTTAAATCTGACACAAGGGTTAAGTTGATGTTCCCTTTCTAATTTCCTCAAAAACATCTAGTCTAGTTAATGTGATCAATATTATTTGACAATTGATGCTTTTTGTTGGAAATTTCAGTCAGTGAGCTCATACTTTGATTACTCATTAGTTTGTGATTCACATGCACAAAAATTTACCAAAATGCAGGAAATTAAGTCTTTGTAACTAAAACGTTCCTGGTGGGGGACTCCCAGACCCCCACTTAAAAAGTGGCCTGACTGGGGCTATATTTCGCGCTATATCTCCCGGTATGAATTATTTCCCCAGTCCGGCCCTGTACATACCAACTATTTCGTCTGTTTTATTCTCCCATCATCCATAGCAACACTACTATCAGCAACATCCAAGAAAGGGGATCCCCCCTTGAACGGCCCTTCTAAGATTTCTCTCCTCCACATTGCCTGTGGGGCTTTTCTCCTATTGCTAGGTTTTTAGTGAGTTTTTCCTTACCTTCGCTGGGGTATGTCTGGGAGTGTTGCATTTATTTATTTTACATTTATTTTGGATTTCATGGTGGGTTTTTTGTTCTTGATTTATTGTGATGCTTTTTCTTGACTTGTTTAAAGAAGACTTGTCTGGCCCATGGGGACATTAACTTGCGATTACGGGCTTTACAAAAAATTTGATTTGATTTAGATGATCTGACTGGCAAACATTATGGTTGAGGTACGGTGAAGAGATGTCCTGGATGCGTCTATTCGAATCCTAACGCATGTTTGCTTCCGCGTTCGCGTTTTGCGAATCTGATTGGCCACTGCCGTTTCTGGTGCGATCTGATTGGCCACTGACGTTTCTGGTCATGTGACATGTGCGCCCAATCGTGTGACACGCCCATTTCCGCCTCGACCAGCAGCAAACTACCTAATGCCTAGTTTATCACTGGTTAAGCTTAGGCGACTCTTTAGAAGTTGGTTAAGGTTAGAGTTTGGAATCAGGGCTGGTGTTCTATCGCCCTGCTCTAAGACAAACTCTAACCTTAACCAACTTCGAAAGAGTGCCTAAGCTTAACCGGCGAAAGAACTTGCCGTCACACGATTGGCGCAACCAGAAACGTCAGTGGCCAATCAGAGCGCAAAATGCGAACGCGGAAGCATACATGCGTTAGGATTCGAATAGACGTGTCCTGGATATATAAATTGTGATGGTAGTTCATGATGTGGTCGGATTCAATGCTACTGTATGCGGCTGCCCATCTTCTCACTGGTACCAAAAAACGTGACCACATTACACCAGTCCTGGCTTCACTCCACTGACTTCCCATCCGTTTCCGCATTGATTTTAAATGACTGCGCTGACTGTTTTTAAAGCACTAAATGGGCTGGCTCCATTATACCTTGCTGAGCTCCTGCACCACCACACCCCATCCAGAGCCCTAAGCTCTGCTGACCAGCTGCTGCTGGAGGTGCCCAAGACCAGGCTCAAACCCAGGGGAGACAGAGCCTTCGCTGCTGCTGCCCCTCGGCTCTAGAACAGCCTCCCCCACATAAGATCTGCCCAGAGCCTAGAAGCCTTTAAATCACTGCTTAAAACGCATCTCTTTTCCCTGGCCTTTGACCAGAGTTAGCCTGCCACCTGTACACTATATGTTTGCTGTTACTCTTTTGACATCTTTTGATCTATTTTCTTGTCTCTTTTATATTGCACCTTGCCCTTTTTTTCTTAGTGTACTATACCCTTTTCTGTAATTTTTGTGTATTTTATTTGTTACTGCATTGTATGTGTTTTTTATCATGTCCTACCTGTAAAGCACTTTGGTTGGCTTTTAGTCATTGTAGATGTGCTATATAAATAAAGCTGACTTGACTTGACTTGTACCTGATCTGCAGATTTAATCGTCACGTTATTGTTTTTAGTCATGTGACATGTATTTCATACCAAAGGGGATTCTTTCTGAGCTCCACAATGGTGGAACGAACTTCCCACCACAGTTAGGAGGACAGCCGAAACCAGACCAATCTTTCGCCGTCGACTAAAAACACACTTCTTCAATCGCTATCTGAAATGAAGGAGGAAAACTAAACAAAAAAAGAACTAACCATCGTATTGTCTTCTACTATCATGCACTTTTCCACTAAATAATCGTCCTTGTCTATATTATTACCTACTATACTATAATGTCTCTACTACTATGCACTCAACACTGCAGCACCCAAGTTCCAGCACTGTTTGATGAACATTGTTACTCAGCTGAAAGAGTTGTACCCTTCCTGCTGACTTGTCGTACAGAACTTATAAGTCGCTTTGGATAAAAGCGTCAGCTAAATGACAAAATGTAAATGTAAATGTAAATTCTCCTTTTTAATAAAAACTAAATGGAAGAAGGGCAACACATACAGAATTTTCATTTCGGGCCCACGGAACTTTGCATGTGTCAACTGTATAATACAATTTTCCATCTTGGTTCATTCTTTTCATTCATTTCTTTTGTTTGGTCTACTTTTTCTCCCATTTTCTATTTTTCTCCCATCCCAATTTCGTATCGTCCAATTCTACCCTCCCCTGTCTCGAACGCTGTTTGGCCATGCCTCCCACAAGCCGGCTGTAATGTGGACGAAGCCATACATTGCACGAGTCCCCTCCGGTACTCGAGGTAGCAGCCGTCGCATCTTTTCACCTGCACAGCGCGATCTTTCAGCGTCGCCCCCGTCGCTTCCTGATTCAACTGCGCAGGCGCACCAACCGACCTGTAGGAGTTGCTGTCCACAACGTCCGATCCCCACCCATCAGCTTCCCACCCCCTAATACTGCCAAATGTATTAGTATGAACGACCAGCAAAGCTGAATGCAATGAGGAGAGCTGGGCTCGAACCCAGCCTCTCCTGCATTGGTGGTGAGCGCCTTGCCCACTGCACCACCTAGCCGCCCATATCATCCTCTCTTAAGTGCAAATCACACACACACAGACCAGGCAGGCACGCACACACACACACACACACACACACACACACACACACACACACACACACACACACACACACACACACACACACACACACACACACACACACACACACACACACACACACACACACACACACACACCACTTGTGTTTTAGCGGTGAACGGGAATAATCCCCCTGTAGATCCAAGACACACAGAGAGGATGTTCTCTGCCTTGATGTTGATGTATTCGTTGCCGTGTTTGGTCGCAAGACCTTGCTTTTTTGAGATATGATGAATATGAACTCTGTCATACAAAACATATATTTATTTTAGATTTCTTGTCAAATGACACGATGGGGGCATGGCATGTAAAACTTTCAAGTAAACTAAAACCACATAAATTGATGTTTCAAATATTTTATATAAGACAGAAGTGACTTTGGTTGGTTCACTTTTGTTTCAAAAGGCACTTTTGGGGGTTGGGGGGGGGGGGGGGGGTGTATGTCGAGATCAGAAACAAATTTCAAGCATTTGTTTCTTTTCTCTGTCGCACTATAATGCCTCACTATAGCGATGAGGAGAGAGTAGAATCACAGGAGAAAGTAGATGAAAAGCAGCCCTACCACCAACAGAGCTGAAAGGGCATTGTGGGGATCATTGTGGGGATCACAATACGTGGCTGGAGAGGAACACAGGGCTCACTCGTCTCAATGGTCCAGTTTGGGGAGCGCAGACAAAGGCTCACAAGGAGCGCAGATAAGAGGAACCCGAGGAGGAGCAGGAGTACGAAGAAACTCATCTCCGAGTCTCTGCTAAATACACCATCCATCATGCCATCATCCTGAGGCCCATTTACATGTTAGGAGAAGTCATCATCCATCACACGCTGAGCATGTCGCTGGGTTTCCTTCAGTGTGTTTGGAGAGACTTGGCAGCAGACGTCTGTTTCCTGCCTTCATTCCGACAGTCCGGCTAAAAAAGGTTTATGTAAAAACCCACCCATCTTTCTCCACAATGTGGAGAAAACAACAAAGATTTACAGTTTGAAAACCTCTGGCTTGTGTTTGTGTGTATGTGTGCATGTGTGCATGTGTGTGTGTGTATGTGTGCATGAGTGTATGTGTGTATGTGTGCATGTGTGTTTGTGTGTTTGTGTGTTTGTGTGTTTGTGTGTATGTGTGTTTGTGTGTTTCTGTGCATGTGTGTATGTGTGCATGAGTGTATGTGTGCATGTGTGTATGTGTGTATGTGTGCATGAGTGTATGTGTGCATGTGTGTATGTGTGTATGTGTGCATGAGTGTATGTGTGCATGTGTGTATGTGTGTATGTGTGCATGTGTGTTTGTGTGTTTGTGTGTATGTGTGTTTGTGTGTTTGTGTATGTGTGTTTGTGTGGATGTGTGTTTGCAGTCATGTGTGTTTGTGTGTATGTGTGTTTGTGTGTATGTGTGTGTGTGTGTTTGTTTGTGTGTGTTTGTGTGTATGTGTGTGTGTTTGTGTGTTTGTGTGTATGTGTGTACATGTGTTTGTGTGTTTGTGTGTATGTATGTGTGTATGTGTGCACTTTCTTCTCATAATGTTGTCTTCCATGTCAACAGTTTACTGCCACCGTACAATTAGCTATGTATTTGCTAAAGGAAGAAGGGGGGGGGGCCTTTGGGATTTGGGATGGATGTCACTGGGAAGCCTCTTTTCATAAGGGGTGGGGTGGGGTGGCGGGTTGGGGGGGGTGCGGCTGACAGGCACGGCGACGTACTTTATTTTGTTTTCGTATAAACAAACGGCATCACGCACGCACCATCACGCCGAGGAGGAGGAGGAGGAGGAGGAGGAGGAGGAGGAGGAGGAGGAGGAGGCTGCCTTGGCCGCTGCTGTGATTATTCCTCCTTCTAAGTCCTCCCATCTGTCCCCGTTTACCCAGAGCCTGAGCCTCTTTCACAGCCCCTGACAGGGCCCTGCAGCCCCAGGAACAAGTGAGCTGGTAGGGGGCCTCCGTTTCACCCCGGCCCCCCTGACTGGGCCCTTCCAGACCAAAGCAGTCTTCTATAGCTTTTTGATAGGCTTTCAATCCCCGGGCCGTTGACAAGGGGCTTCTTTGGGACGAGTAGGAGTTGTGGCGTTTTTTCTTCTTCCTCGGGGTGTCAGGGCGGTGCGGAGGGGAGGAGGAGGAGAGGGGGCAGTGTGTGAGTGTGTGTGTGTTTGTAGGAGCGTGTTTTGCGGGGAGGAGGAGCCTGGGGTGGGCTTAGTGAGGAGATTTAGGAGAAGGGGGTCTAAAGGTGATTTTTCTGGAAGGAGAGGGAGGCAGCAAAGGCAAGTGCAAAAAAAAGGGAAAAAATTAGAAAAGCGAAAAAAATCCGAATCCTGTATTGAGCCTTATAATCGTATTTTCTTAAAAGAAAGAGAAGAAATGTCCCAGTGGGGTGAGATAATTTGTTTTAACACACCTTTGTGTGTTTGTTTCAAGAAATCCTTGTGACAATATCTGGAAATAATGCAGATTTCTCCATTTTTCGCTTGTCGTAAGGACATCCTTGCAAATTAAATTATCTCATGAATAGTTTCACTTGTTTCAAGATAAATACGATTTTAAGAGTCAATAAAATATTACATTCTCTGTCAAAAGCCCAATTCACAATAGTAAACTAAAGGTTTGGTCCACTAGGAGTCCAAAGCTAAAGTTGGGCGATAAATCAACTTTATCAATTAATTTGAATTCATGGTTTAGGACTCTGTTGTTAAATATTAATCGATTTTCCCTTTAACTTGGGTAATTGCGGTAAGGAATTGCTGTAATTATCTTAAGACAGGTAAAATATCAACATGGCAGCATGCGCTAATAAAAGTCAGTCGCCTGTACTCACGACAGTGTTAGCTTCAAACAGACCTCTGTTGCAGCACTTTGATATAAGGGAACTAAATGCTGTTACTTGTTACCTCTGTTGCAGCACTTTGATAGGGAACTAAATGCTGTTACTTGTTACCTCTGTTGCAGCACTTTGATAGGGAACTAAATACTGTTACTTGTTACCTCTGTTGCAGCACTTTGATAGGGAACTAAATACTGTTACTTGTTACCTCTGTTGCAGCACTTTGATAGGGAACTAAATGCTGTTACTTGTTACCTCTGTTGCAGCACTTTGATAGGGAACTAAATACTGTTATTGTTACCTCTGTTGCAGCACTTTGATAGGGAACTAAATACTGTTACTTGTTACCTCTGTTGCAGCACTTTGATAGGGAACTAAATACTGTTACTTGTTACCTCTGTTGCAGCACTTTGATAGGGAACTAAATGCTGTTACTTGTTACCTCTGTTGCAGCACTTTGATAGGGAACTAAATGCTGTTACTTGTTACCTCTGTTGCAGCACTTTGATAGGGAACTAAATTCTGTTACTTGTTACCTCTGTTGCAGCACTTTGATAGGGAACTAAATGCTGTTACTTGTTACCTCTGTTGCAGAACTTTGATAGGGAACTAAATGCTGTTACTTGTTACCTCTGTTGCAGAACTTTGATAGGGAACTAAATGCTGTTATTGTTACCTCTGTTGCAGCACTTTGATAGGGAACTAAATGCTGTTATTGTTACCTCTGTTGCAGCACATGGTTGGGGTCGCTTTCCGGTTTTGCCAGAGTTTCTTTTCAAAATAAATATTTCCACAATCGTGTTGTTTATCATTTTAAATAAAAACTAAACTTACTTGAATAATTCCTTTGTCTTTTGTGGTTTGTTTTTAAGACAAATTAATTGATTGAAAAAGAAAGATATATTTTTAGGCCATATCGCCCAGCGATCAGCCACCAGCTATCAGGGGCATTTGTCTTGATACAAAGACTGAGAGACTGTGAGTTTTACGCACACTTTGAAGCTTTAAATGGTTTATTTACATCTGTATTTTAGGTACATGTTGCAGTAAAATTCCTCCACATTTTGGGCTATAATAGCTTTGTATCTACAAGATGTGGAGTTTTCTTTTTTTGCAGTGAGGAAGGAGGTGGAGGGAGGAAGGAGGTACAGGAATTAGAGGAGGTGAAGGAGGCAGGGAAGATGTGAGGGAGGGAAGGTGAAGGAGGCAGGGGAGATGTGAGGGAGGGAAGGTGAAGGAGGCAGGGAAGATGTGAGGGAGGGAAGGAGGAGGAGGCAGGGAAGATGTGAGGGAGGGAAGGTGAAGGAGGCAGGGGAGATGTGAGGGAGGAAAGGTGAAGGAGGCAGGGAAGATGTGAGGGATGGCACTATCTGGATGGCACTATCAGTAAATACCACCTCTGCTTGTAAACAGATAATTAGTACTTCCTGTTCATGCTGTAAGTTGTATCTTTGTTTTGGTCCATGCTGTATGGTGCAACAAGCGAATAAAGCTCTGGAAATATACAACAGGTTATGGGCCCAGAACAACGCTAAGAAGCTACACAGAGTTTTGAGATGAACAGTGTTGTGGGATTTCACAATGGATGACAAGCTGTTTATTGACCGGCTGAGCGGACCAGAGAACTGGGCAACATGGACGTTTCAGATGGAGCACTTGCTAAAAGCTAAAGGACTATGGGGTATGCTAATTGAGACGGATACATTAGCTGCAGATGCTAATGCTCAAGCACGGGCTGAGTTTGATAAACGGAGAGAGAAGGCATTATCTATGTTAGTGCTGAATGTAAGTACACCCCAGTTGTACCTGATAACAAGCTGCCAGACTCCCAAAGAGGCGTGGACCACGCTGAAAGGCCATTTTGAGAGAGATACTTTGGCAAATAAACTGTTTCTGAAGAAAAAGTATTTTCGATGTGAAATGAAGGAAGGAGATGGTTTAACTGAACATTTAAAACGGATGAAGGAGCTGACTGACCAGCTATCAGCAATAGGAGCTGTAATTGAAGAGGAAGACCAAATTGTAACACTTTTGGGTAGTTTGCCACCATGTTATGCTACAATTGTCACTGCACTAGAAACAAAGATTGACAGTCTGACACTGCAGTTTGTTCAGCAAGCATTAATTAATGAAGAGCAAAAGCGACTGAATGCTAATGTTAACTCAGGTAGTGCTACATCAGATGGTGCATCAGCCATGTCTTCACGATTTCGAGAAAATTTGCAGAATAACTCCACTGGTGGTCAGTCAATGGGAGTAGAAAGAGCAAGCACGTGGATATGTTACAAGTGTGGGAAAGAAGGACATATTAAGCATGACTGTCCAAGCTTGAAATACAAAACTAAAAAGAAAACCCACAAGGCCAAAAACATGATGTATTACGATGATGAAGATTCATCTGAAAGTGCCTTTGTCGCCAGAGAGGCAAACCTGACTGACAGACCACAACATGCTGAGTGGTTAATTGATTCTGGAGCATCAAAGCACATGACATGCAAATAGAACTGCAATATTGTCCAACAAATAACATGAAAGCGGACATCTTTACCAAGCCACTGACTAAACAGAAGTTTGAGTACCTTAGGGGAGAGATTGGACTTTTTCCTATTTAAATAGAGTGGTTGTTTGTGCTTGACAGGTGAACGCCGAACGCTGCCTGGTCAAAGCAAGTCTGAAAATATGTGAAAAAGAGTTCCAGTAAAAGCATTGTAAAAAGGTTTTTTCTTAAAGAAAAAGTTTTTTTTTATTGTTTAAAGATATTTTTTCTTGACATTTCTTTTTATGAAGGAGAACATGTCTCTGTAATATTATTTAAAGGCACTTAATGCCATTGTAAAATTAAGTGGGAGTGTTGTAATATTATTTAAAGGGACTTGAATGCCATTGTAAAATTAAGTGGGAGTGTTGTAATACAGTACTTTTACCTTACCACTGGATGGCACTATCAGTAAATACCACCTCTGCTTGTAAACAGATAATTAGTACTTCCTGTTCATGCTGTAAGTTGTATCTTTGTTTTGGTCCATGCTGTATGGTGCAACAAGCGAATAAAGCTCTGGAAATATACAACAGGAGGAGGTGAGGGGGTGAAGGAGGAGGAGGCAGGGAGGATGTGAGGGGGGGAAGGTGAAGGAGGCAGGGGAGATGTGAGGGAGGGAAGGAGGAGGTGAGGGGGGTGAAGGAGGAGGAGGCAGGGAGGATGTGAGGGAGGGAAGGAGGAGGAGGCAGGGAAGATGTGAGGGAGGGAAGGAGGAGGTGAGGGGGGTGAAGGAGGAGGAGGCAGGGAGGATGTGAGGGAGGGAAGGAGGAGGAGGCAGGGAAGATGTGAGGGAGGGAAGGTGAAGGAGGCAGGGAAGATGTGAGGGAGGGAGGTGAAAGAGGCAGGGAGGAGGTGAGGGAGGGAAGGAATGAGAGGAGGTAAAGGAGAAAGGGGGAGGTGAAGGAGGGAGGGAGGAAGGTGAAGAGGGAGGAGGTGAAGGAGAGAGGGAGGGAGGTGAGGGGGGTGAAGGAATGAGAGGAGGTGAAGGGGGAGGTGAAGGAGGGAGGGAGGAAGGTGAATAGGGAGGAGGTGAAGGAGAGAGGGAGAGAGCAGGTGAAGGAGGGAGGGAGAGAGCAGGTGAAGAGGGAGGGAGGAGGTGAAGGAGGGAGGGAGGAAGGTGAAGGAGGAAGAGGGGAGGGAGGAAGGGAGGATGGGAGGGAGGGAGGAGGTGAAGGAGGAAGGGAAGAGGTGATGAGGGAGGGAGTGGGTGATGGAGGGAGTGGGGAGGTGAAGGAGGGAGGGAGGAGTGAAGGAGGAAGGGAGGAGGTGAGGGAGGAGGTGAAGCGGGAGGTGAAGGAGGGAGGGAGGAGTGAAGGAGGAAGGGGGGAGGTGAGGGAGGAGGTGAAGAGGGAGGGAGTGGGGAGGTGAAGGAGGGAGGGAGGAGCTGAGGGAGGGAGGGAGTGGGGAGGTGAAGGAGGGAAAGAGGAGATGGGAGAGGAAGGGAGGAGGTGAGGGAGGAGGTGAAGAGGGAGGGAGTGGGGAGGTGAGGGAGGGAGGAGGTGAAGGAGGGAGGAAGGAGGGGAGGGAGGGAGAGAGGAGGTGAAGGAGGGAGGGAGGAGCTGAGGGAGGGAGGGAGTGGGGAGGTGAAGGAGGGAAAGAGGAGATGGGAGAGGAAGGGAGGAGGTGAGGGAGGAGGTGAAGAGGGAGGGAGTGGGGAGGTGAGGGAGGGAGGAGGTGAAGGAGGGAGGAAGGAGGGGAGGGAGGG
>NC_140180.1:89692927-89884819 GCF_963971535.1 Notolepis coatsorum
AGGGAGAGAGGAGGTGAAGAGGGAGGGAGGAGGTGAAGGTGGAAGGGAGGAGGAGAGGGAGGGAGAGAGAGAGGAGATGAAGGTGGAAGTGAGGAGGGGAGGGAGGGAGGAGATGAAGGGGGGGAGGAGATGAAGGTGGAGGGGAGGGAGGGAGGGAGGACGGAGGAAAGTAAAAACGGGAACAGATGGGGCTGATTGTACTCTGTACGCAAATGAAGGAGTGAGACATCTGCAGGAGGAGCATAGTGGTGGTCTGAGGCAATTAAGACAGAGAGAGTGTGTGTGTGCGTGCATGCGTGCGTTACGTGTGTGTGTGTGTGTGTGTGTGCGTGCGTGCGTGCGTGTGTGTGTGACGGGTGGAAAGTAATTATGTTATTTCTTTCTTACTCAAGTAAGAAATATCAGGGAATATTTTGAATATTACTTTTAGAAACTTGTACTTTTACTGCACAACTTTTCAAAGCAAATATGCTACTTTTATATACTGAACTACGTACTGCTCACTTCTCACCATGTCATACATGACATGCCATCCCTTCATAAACATTTAGCACTTACCAACTTGAAGAGGAAGTGGTCATGGCAACCATTACAGGACCTTAACCTATAGCGAGGTTGATGCTTCAAAGAAGGAATTATTCTTTGTATGTGAGGATATATGATATTTAACTTTTACCTTTGATACTTAAGTGCATTACACTTATTTCTATACATTTTGACTAGAATATATTTTACAATGGTGGACATTTACTTTTACCAGAGAGTACCATTTAGTCAGGGCAGAGAGAGAGAGAGAGAGAGAGAGATAAAGAGAGAGAGAGAGAGAGAGGGAACAACACAATGAGAGACAGACACATGCAGAGACACAGAACGAGGCAGAGAAACAGAGAGAGAGAGAGACAGATGCAGACAAATACAGAAAGACAGAGGTAGAGAGAGAGACAGAAACGGAGCGACTGAGAAGGAGAGACAGACAGAGACAAAGAAAAGGGGACAGTAACAGACATACAAGAGATAGAGACACAGATTGTTGTTCAATACGGCACTCAGAGAGAGAGAGAGAGAGAGAGAGAGAGAGAGAGAGAGAGAGGAATGGAGGGTGCTGCCTACCAGTGCATGAAGATGAAGTCAGGCTCATATTACAATGCAACCTGCTTGAATAGAGTGTGTGTGTGTGTGTGTGTGTGTGTGTGTGTGTGTGTGTGTGTGTGTGTGTGTGTGTGTGTGTGTGTGTGTTTGAGGTAATGCACGTCTATGTGTGTGGGTTGTGTTTGCATGCATGCATTCTTGTGGTGTTTTATTGTGTGTACATACTCATGCATGTTTGTTTGTTTGTTTGTGTGTGCATGTGTGTGTGTGCATGTATGTGTGTTTGTGTATGTGTATGCATGTTTCCATGTGTGTGTGTGTGCATGTATGTGTGTTTGTGTGTGTGTGCGTGCGTGCGTGCGTGCGTGTGTGTGTGCGTGTGTGTGTGTCTGTGTGTGTGTGTGAGTGGGCGTGCATGTGCCTGCATGTACAACAACTTAATCCACATTGTAAATTTGCATAACTCGTCCCCCGACCAGACGAGTTGTTCCTAATGACTGGGTCAGATAAGTGGAAGCTTTGTATTATCTGTTAATACCCTTCAAACGCACCAGACACTAATTATTCTCCCATTGTCTCGTATGTAGGTTGTGAACCGCACCCGGCGGTAGCCAAAGGAGCGTTGGTGACAATGAACGGTTGTGTGTATTTGTTTCGGATTTGCGATCATTTGAAATGAGGACAGTATACAGACTCAACTGTGTACAAAAAGCATCTCATGATGAAGTATTCTGTATTTTACTGTGACAATTAATAAACAAACTTGAACTTGAAACTACAATTACATGGAATAAGCAAGTAATTATATCCCAGAGCAACGGTGTCTGGGATATTCTGGCCCAGATTAGTGCACCTCCTGACCCGTTCAGTCATAAAGTCATGAAGGTATACATCCAGAGATGCGTCTCCTCATAAGATAAGATAAGATATTCTGGAGTCTGGGGGTGACAGTGGCTCAGTAGGTCATCTGGTAATCCGGAGGTTCCCGGTTCGAATCCCACTCCTCCCGGGCAGCGTGTCGAAGTGTCGTTGAGCAAGACACTTAACCCCTAACTGCTCCCGATGAGCAGGTCGGCACCTTGCATGGTTGCCTCTGCCGTCGGTGTGTGAATGTGTGAGTGAATGGGTAAAAATGTGAGGAACTAATTGTAAAGCGCTTTGGATAAAAGCGCTATATAAATTCAGCCATTTACCATTTATTGATCCCCTTGGGGAAATTCAGCACCAATTTGCACGAACCACCTTAAAACAAAGGTGCACCTCAGTTATAGGTATCAAACTATGGAACTCTTTGCAGAATTATCTAAATAGTTCTACTAATATATTTCACTTCAAAAAGTTGTACAAAGAAAAGATAAATAGACAGTATAGCACAGTTTAGTATACAGTATATTGCAGTTTAGCATAACAGGATAATATAGCATAGCATTACAGTATAGGCCAGTAGGACTAGGAGTATAGTAATATAGTATATAGCATTGAATAAGTAAGGGATAATGTATACAAGGTCATTGTCGCAAAATGATTGACCGACACGGCGTTCTGGAAACGCAATGAAGGTCAATTATTTTGCGACAATGACTGAGTATAGCTATACATTATCCCGCTTATTACATGGCTAACTTATTAACAATATACGTAATTCATTTTACACCATCGACAAGACGAGATCAAATGCAGACGCAGTTGTTCTGTTGCTCCTCTGTCATCGCCGGCAGGTGTGGACTTGATTGCACCTGATGTAGTGCAGCTGTGCGAGATAAAGCTGGGAACGAGGTTATAGCTTTCGTGACTGCGATCAAAATGCTTGATTGTGATTGGTCAATAGCGCTCTGTTGCCCCTAACAGCGGTCATTATTGCACGTTGCCTGTAGCAGCGGTGAATTATCGAGAAATAATTGACCGCTGCTAGGGGTAACGGAGCGCTATTGACCAATCACAATCAAGCATTTTGGCGAATGTTAAAACGCCATGTAATAACATAGTATTAATATAGAATAATAATATATAAAAATATTAAATAATACTGTATACCAATATAACATAGTGTAGTATAAATAGTATGATTTAGTTATAGTATAATAAAATTAAAATGGTGGCGCACCACGTACATCGCTGCGGTGCAACACGGCCATCCCGGGTTCGACTCCCGGACCCGGTGACCTTTGCCGAATGTCTTCCCCTGTCTATCTCCCATACTTCCTCTCTCTCTCTACCGGACTGCCCGGTAACAAAACCAATAAAGTATCTACCAAAAACATAATTAAAAAAATTATAATAATAATAAATAATACAATTATATAGTATAATAGTATAGTATATAGAAGTATAATATAGAATAATACATTATATAATAGAACAGGGTACTATAAATATATAAATGTGTGTGTGTGTGTGTGTGTGTGTGTGTGTGTGTGTGTGTGTGTATAAATTAATGAACCTCAGTAAATATGCAATTTACACAACATTTATTTATTTATGTTAATTTAATTGTGTTGATGTTTTCATTTCTGCAAAATAAGTATGTACATTTTGTTTGGTTTGGTAAACATTGCACTATGAACAGACTATCAGTGTACTGTATGTGTGTAGGGGCAGGTACAGTAAGAGCGTTCTTCTTCCTGTTCCTTTCGGCCATGGAATTTAGTGGATCATACTAAGTGAACTATATGTACTGAAGACACTGTTGGACTGTAACAATTCCATGTACGAATAAATAAAAATGATGATGATGATGATTTAGCTGAACACTTTTATCCTAAGCGACTTAAAAGTTCTGTACGAAAGGTCAGCAGGAAGGGTACAACGCTTTCAGCTGAGTAACAACGTTCATCAAACAGTGCTGAAAGTGCATAGTAAGAAGGTTAGTGTTTTGTTTATTTATTATTTATTATTATTTTATTATAGCCTTCACTTTTAGAACCTTATGTTGTTAATGCTGTATTTTATTGTGATATGTTGCTACTTTGATTGTGTTTTCCCCTCTGAGTGACACGCTCCAGCGTTTCTAAGTGGTGCAGGATTCCCCAGGATGCCGCAGGGCGCAGGGAGCACACGCCACACACACAGTGGTGGAAAGTAACTAAGTATTTCTACTCTTCACTCCGGACAGGCAGCCACGTACTCCCTAATGTCTCTCTCCATGGTTGGCCACCACAAACTCCGCCGCAGGAAGGATAGAGTTCTCCCGACGCCGGGGTGGCAAAAGAACTGACTGGTGTGACCCCATTCAATTACCTCCGACCGCACCAGGTCTGGAACAAACAGTCGGTTAGGGGGTCCGTTACCGGGGTCTGGGCGGTTTGGACCCTGTTCTCCAGCGCCCACGTTACTACACCTATCACCTGGGAGGGGGGAAGGATAGTGTCGGAACCCCTCTCAGCGTGGTTCCCCGGACATAACCTGGAGAGCTCGTCGGCCTTAGCGTTCCGCGACCCCGGGCGATAGGTGTGGGTGAAATTAAAGCGGCTGAAGAACAGAGCCTGTCGAGAGTTTACTCTCCGGGTGGACTTAACACAGGTGAGGTTCTTGTGGTCTGACCACACCAAAAATGGATATCTGGCCCCCTCGAGCCAGTGTCTCCACTCCTCTAAAGCGGCGTGAACCGCCAGCAGCGCTCGGTTACCGATATCGTAGTTTCGCTCTGCCGGGGTGAACCTACGAGATAGGTAAGCGCAGGGGTGAAGAGTACCGTCCTCTGGGGATCGTTGGGAGAGGACGGCTCCGACCCCAGTATCCGACGCGTCTACCTCCACAATGAAGGAACGGGTCGGATCAGGATGAGCTAGCACGGGTGCCGTGACGAACAACCTTTTAAGGGCAGTAAAAGCGGCCTGCGCCTCTTGAGTCCAAACAAATGGCTGGAACGTGGAGGTGAGCGCGGTCAGGGGCGCGGCCACCCGACTAAACCTCTTAATATACCGGCGGTAAAAACCCGCAAACCGCAAAGATCTCCGCATCTGGGTGCAGGAAATGGGCTGGGGCCACTCCTCCACCGCCTGTATCTTACGGGGATCAGTGCGCACCTGACCTCGCTCCACAATATGGCCCAAATACTCCACAGAGGCAGTGTGGAAACTGCACTTCTCGGCTTTAACAAAGAGCTTATTCTCCAGGAGGCGCTGGAGAACAAGCCTAACATGTTGGGGGTGCTCGGCCGCGGTACGAGAGAACACGAGTATATCGTCGAGGTACACGACGACGAAAACGTTGATCATATCGCGTAAGACATCGTTAACCAAGGCCTGGAATACTGTGGGGGCATTAGTGAGTCCAAAAGGCATTACCACTCAAAATGCCCCAGGTCGGTACGAAACGCAGTCTTCCACTCGTCGCCCTCCCGAACGCGGACGAGGTGATAAGCATTACGGAAGTCAAGCTTGGTGAAAACGGTAGCATGGTTAAGCGGCTCAAACATAGAGCTCATTAGAGGTAAAGGGTAACTATTACTCACCGTGATAGCGTTTAATGGTCAGAAATCTATGCAAGGGCGGAGTCCTCCGTCCTTCTTCACGAAGAAAAAACCTGCTGCCACAGAGGAGGAAGAAGGACGGATAAGCCCCGACGCCACAGACTCACGGATATACTCCCGCATTGACTCCTTCTCAGGAATAGACAGAAGCCGATGAGAAGGAAGGGGGGCTCCGGGGAGGAGCTCAATGGCTATGTCATAAGGACGGTGAGGAGGCAGAGACAAGGCGCGCTCCTTGCTGAATACCGCGGCAAGGTCACGATACTCCAGGGGAACACCCTGGAGATCCGGAAACGCGGGGTCGGGTTTTGGACCATGGGGAGGAGTCGAGGCTGAGCGTAAACAGTTGGCGTGGCAGGCCACACTCCAACCGAGAATTCTCCCAGTGGACCAACAAATATGAGGGTTGTGAAGTTCCAGCCAGGGGCGACCCAAAATAAGGGGAGTGGACGGTGCGGAACAAACAAAAAAACGAATACTCTCTGAGTGGTTACCTGACACCGTGAGCGAAATGGAGGAGGTGCCATGGGTCAACGGAGCTAGGTTGCGTCCATCGATAGCGCGCACATGGATGAGAGCCTTTAACGGCAAGGTGGAGATTCCCAGCTGTCTAACCAGCGCTGTGTCAATGACACACACATCCGCCCCGGAGTCAATCATAGCGCCTATTGATAACGACTCCTGTGCCCACGCCAGCGTGACTGGAAACAGTCTATTAAGAGGGGTTCTCCGCAAATTGGATACTACTTGACTCACTAACACCCCTCGAGTTAGTGAGCCAGATCTTTTGGCAGCGCTGGGCAAGCACGACCCGGTGCCCTGTCCTCCGACAATAAAGACACAAACCGCCCTTTAAGCAAAACTTGCGCTCCTCTGAGGTAAGGCTTGAGCGACCCAACTGCATGGGTTCCTCCTCTCTACGTGAAGAGGAAACACGAGCGTTACCGGAGGCGGCCCTGGATAACTGGGCCAACGGTGGCCTGGTGGTGTGTCCAACCACAGGGTTATGTGCCGACGAGGTGGAGAGCCGGGGCCCCCGCTCACTGCGCCGTTCACGCTGACGCTGGTCGATCATCAGCGCGAGGGTAATGAGCTCGGAATAAGTCTCAGGACGGTCCCTCTGGATTGCGTCCTTAATGGTCTCGCTAAGACCCTGTCGGTACGCGCTCAGTAGAGCCACGTCACCCCAGCCACAACCTGCCGCCAATGTACGAAACTCGACCGTATACTCTGCCACCGAGCGAGCCCCTTGTTGTAGGCTATGAAGGCGAGCCGCCGCGTGTGGGCCGTCCCTAGGGTGATCAAACATAAAACGAAACTCCTCACAGAACGCACCATAATCGGAGGCTAACACGTCACCTGGCGCTACCGCGGCAGTGGCCCATCTAAGGGCTCTCCCCGTTAACAGTGCCACTATGAACCCCACTCTCAAACTACCAACCTGAAATCTGTTAGTCTGGTTTTCAAACACGAGGTCACACTGACGGAGGAAACCTTTACATTCCTCAAAGTTACCGTCATAACGCGGAGGTAGGGGGAAATGAGACTCATGACGGGCTAAGGATGCGGTGCCCTCTGCGCCACACGGCGAGGGGCTGGCACCCAGGGAGGACCTAGCTGAATACAACCCTGCCAGCCTCCCGTCGATAGAAGAAAACGTGCGGTGTAACTGAGTGACCAGTTCTGTAACTGTGGCGCTTAATTCCTCAACAGAGGTGGTTCTACTAGTTGGAACTGTTGCGATGGTGGAAGTGTGGTGTATGCAGGTCGGGGCCTGAGTTAATGAAGTGTGTGTTAACCCGAAAAATGTGTGGTGTAGCAGACTATGTGAGTGTATTTAATATGTGAATAAAGTCTTACCGTGTTGAAAAATATGTAGTGGAATAGGTTGCTTCAGCCACGCCGGGGCGAAACAATAACGGATCCCCGAGGGGATAACGCGAGGGACTTGGCCAGGTGGGGGAGAAAATAACACGGGAATATAACGGGCGGATGAACGCGATGAGTGTCCGAGACAGCGTCCTCCAAATTAGACAGAAGAGAAAAGAGACACGATATTAGTTGACCAGTAAACATCTACCCACGCTGGAGGGGAGAGAAGAAACGAGGTTAGGATAAACAAACATAGGCATTGCACACGCGCATCAAACAACGAGGGTTAGGTAACAGAATATTGAATGAACAATACAACGAGAACTAAGCTAGACAAAATAGTCAAGAGGTAAAGATTTAAGATGCAACAAACCTACTGTTCCTACAGAACGAACTCGCATCGACTGCTGGGCTGGTCAGGCGTTTATAGTCCGGGAAGAGGCAGCATTCTCTGATTGATCATCAGAACCAGCCGTGAGACGGGAACGTCTAGAGCAGGGGTGGGCAACTTTGTATATGGTGAGGGCCACAAAATGTCCACAATCAATCTGGGGGGCCGCATTGTTTATCGGCAGTCCGGCCAGTAGCCCTAATAGTCACACGGTATATAAACAATTAAAATTTGTTGTAACTTTGTTTTTATTCCATTTCAAATGCATTTAGTAATGCAATTTCAACTTTATGAATTTATAAACAGCTGAATTTAAAAGTATTGCTGTGTAACCCCAAATATATACAAAAATGATCAATTATAATTAAGGCTTCTAATAAAATAAATGTATGAACTTAAAGCCCACTGCTCAACAAACACAAAGCAGCATTCCTGCTGCATTTCACTACAACAGTAAATCAAAAGTGCAATAATAAATGATTTTGTTAAATGTATAAACTTTTATCCTGCTACTAAACAAAACATTATAACACTGAAATGCATGTTATGGATATGAAGCACTGCAATACTACATGCCTCCCATTGACCCTTTATCAAACTGGCATGACATTCACCCTCGCCCCACAGTGGGTCAATAATGGTTATAATAATAATAATAATAATAATAATAATAATAATAATAATAATAATAATAATAATAATAATAATAATAATAATAATAATAATAATAATAATAATAATAATAATAATAATAATAATAATAATAATAATAATAATAATAATAATAATAATAATGGTCCCCTCTCTACACCTCTCCATCATCCCCCCCCTCTCTACATCTCTTCATCATCTCCTTCCCCCCCTCTACACCTCTTCATCATCTCCTCCTCCCCCTGTCTTTAATGAGACACTTGTGGTCTCTCCATTTGGCGCACAATAGCAGGAATGTCAACTTCAATGTTTGTGCATGCAATCTGCATCAGATGAAATAATGTTTCATCCGACAGCCTGTTTCTCTCCTTTGACTTGATGTGCTTCATGTTTGAGAAATTGCTCTCACATATGTATGTGCTCCCAAACATACTGGCCATAGAGAGGGCAAAGTCCCTGAGGAGTGGGAAGCGGGACTCAGGTAGCAGTTTCCAAAACGAAATTCCCCTCTCATTTCTCTTTGCTTGAAAAAAAGGATCTGACTGTAGCTCGCACAGTTCAAGCTGCAACGGTGGGGGCTGCTCTGACACCGTAGCGGTGAGGGGGCCGGAAAACAGCGCTATCCGTGACTGCATGCCGTTGAAATCTTCAAACCGATCATTGAATTGCATTTGCAGTGTTTCAATGTCGCTCCTGTACTTTCCGACGGCTCAGCCATCGGATTTCTGTGTGTAGCTGCAAGTCGCCATAATCAGTGTCCATCTCTTCCAAAAAGGAGACAAACTTTCTATGGTTTAGTGACCTGTTGCCTCCACAAATTAGATTGGTAACCTTGGTAACCAAATCCATAACATGGCTGTAGTAGTCAAGCTTCTTGGCACAGAGAGCCTCCTATATCAGATAAAAAAAAAGAAACGATTTAACGACTCTCGCATATAATTTGACTACACTCGACTCGCATTGGTCATTATAGTGACCCACAATAGATGGAAATTATGTTAGCGAACTTACCTGATTTATAATGCAGTGCAGCATTGGACACTCAACGCCACTCTGCCTTAGAAGCCCGGCGAATCCTGTGCGTTTTCCTTTCATTGCCGGTGCTCCATCGGTAACAACAGCCGACAGTTTATCAAAAACCCCATATTGCTGCACGGCACTTTCAACAGCGTTTCATATGTCCACACTAGGGCTGACCCCTATTAGTCAAATAGTCGACTAATCGATCGAAAGGAGCCATAGTCGACTGCCAACTCTTCTTAGTCGAATACAATACAAAAAAAATTCAAATTTCAAAAATTCAAAAAATTCAAAAATAAAAAAATATTATAATTTTTTTTTTTTTTTTTTTTTATATTGGCCTGGGGCCGCATGGAACGTCGGTGAGGGCCGCATGCGGCCCGCGGGCCGCCAGTTGCCCCTCCCTGGTCTAGAGAGATGTGCACCTCGAGGTTGAGTAACCGCGCCACGCGTCCTCAGGGGGGAGCCAACAGGCTGCGGTCCCTGCTCAGATACAGTCCTCACAACATGGAGCCAGTTACTGTAGAGACATGGGTCTGGCAGTGCGACACTATTGCTGAATGAATTAGAAATGTAACTAAAAAAGAGAAAGTCATAGCTTTTCTATAGATGAGCTACTAATCACGCAGCCACATCAAGCCTATATGTTGCCAAAAGCACGACAAGATGCCGTCACGGTTTACAGCTGGAACACATTCGACAGACACACTTATGAGTTGCATAAAGTAATATTATTTATGATATAGGCTAAGCGATAGAGAGGTTGGCACCCCAATGATAAGCACACTTACAAACTTCATAAAATAGTGTGATTTTTGTTTTTTTCATTGTATACTTGTATGCCGTGACAAATAAAACGCTTGACTTGACTTGACTTGACTTGACTTGACTTGAATAGTCATGCAGGCTATGACAAAATATGCAATATCATTGTCATCATGAAAGGTATACAGCACGGGTACAGCATGGGTACACTATGCAGTCAAAATCCTAACATCTATTTTAGCAGCATGTTTGGCATGGAATGACACAAGCAACTTGTGAAACGTTTCTGTATTGATGGCTAACTAAAAACTGACTTCTTAGCTGAGTTGTTAACTGAATTATAAAGTGAATTGAATTATGAAGTATTTGTATTATGTTGAGACAATGAACAGTTTGAACACACAACCGTGTGGTTTCATAACTTTATTCGACTGACTGTTTACGTTACACCAGCCCTACCTCGAGCGCTAACCACGCCCCTCTATTAAAGGCACAGTAGCCTACAGTGTAACTGCTAGTATGTCACAACCTATACGTAGCATAACAGGACATAACAATTTGCACATCCCCAACTGAAACTATGCAACTTGGAGAAAATCACACAGTGCTTTTGTATATTTTAGAAAGGTCCAGTTAAGACTGAAAGGTCGGAGAACGCAATTCGTCTTCTAATTGGTGCTCGCTCAATTCAATACATGTATGTATAGATATATATGACCTGTTGTATTCAAGATATTGTCAGTCGCTCAATTCTTTAAACATTTTATCTTGATAGGAGACAAGTGGGCAAGTGGAATTCTTTCAACCCACTGGCACCCACTTTCATTTATTTTCTGATTGTAAGATTTAAAGACTCACTATAAGCTTAACATTCTTTAAGATGGGGGCTTTTGCAGTGTGAGAATCCCCTATCCAATAGGATGTTAAGGGGACTTATGAGAATCCCCTATTCCAATGCAAAGACAGACAAGTCTTACGGGGTGTCCCAGTGCTGCCAGTTCTCATTGTAGATCCAACTCTATAGGAGGGCTCAGAGACATTAGCCTGGGCTGTTACAGTATACGCTGCATTAAATCCAAACGTACAGCATCTGCTTTGGCTACAGAAGATGGGAAACAGGTAACTTTCTGAGCCCCAAGGTCTTCTTCAAGGTACATTTAAGCCCAACGTCGATTTGGTCCAGTCCCCCCCCCCCCCCCCCCGTGAAACAAGAAAGGTTATTTGCTACAGTAACGTAGTGAAGTAAGATGATTTAACGTAAACACCTCTTGCAATAGGTTGGCTGTGTCTCAATACAAGATTAGAATCCTATTTAGCCTCACGTATCTTTTGTAGTGTCATCCCAGGGTGCCTCCCTCCTCCCCTCTGTTCTCCTCCGTGATGACGTCAGATCCCTGAGCCTAGCTTTAGACATCACCGAGCTATAACCTCTCTGAACTCAGGTCTTAAGTCAGAAGCTTTAATGAATCCTTGTGGGAGGTTTTCAAAGAGGAGCCACTCAACATTCGGGAGGCTTTAATAAGCTCAGTGTTCATCAAGAAGGCCCTCCCAAAGATCCACAGGCCTCTCTCAACCCCAGGAGTGGTCATCCTGGCTACAGCAGCCGGTACGGTCACTTCCAAAATATATAGTATTGTAACGTTTCACGTTATTGACGACTCACTTTGCTGTTTATTCACCATTAGCACAAGTACAGCGTATCAACTCTGGGTGCATCACCTCTCATTGCTTCCTGTCGTCTGCACCTGAACAGCTTTCCGTCAGTCCCTGCCCCCTCCACTCTGCCAACCCCCGGCTCGCGCGACCAATAACGTCGCCGCCAGCCACAGGTTGGCAGAGTGCAGAGTGACAGCTCGGCTGACCAATTACCCAATTCTCAGGGTCGCTACATTATGTAGAAGAGACCCTCTGCACACTTTCCACACACAGCACTTTATTAGATCTAGTAAAGATTTAGCTTATCTAATAAAGTAAAATCTCCAATGGAATAGGCGTGTTGAAATGCTCTTCTGTACTGACCATGTTCTAATAATAAGGCGCTTTACAATAAAAGGGGGGAGGGAGAGGATAACGGTGACCTAAACTAAGAAACAAAATACAAAAACAGAACAGAACAAACAGAACAGAACAAAAACAGAACAAAACAAAATAGAACAAAACAGAATGAATAGGATACTTAGGAGCATCAGAGACCAAAGGCCTGGGTGAAGAGATCATTTTAAAACTGGACAAGATAATTTGCATTTCGGATGTCCATGGGGAGGGAGTTCCAAAGGGTGGGGGCAGCCACACTAAAGGCTACTTTGGTTCATTATGCTCCATCATCATGTAGGCTACTTTGGTTCATTATGCTCCATCATCATGTAGGCTACTTTGGTTCATTATGCTCCGTCATCATGTGGGCTACTTTGGTTCATTATGTTCCATCATCATGTAGGCTACTTTGGTTCATTATGCTCCATCATCATGTAGGCTACTTTGGTTCATTATGCTGCATCATCATGTAGGCTACTTTGGTTCATTATGCTGCATCATCATGTAGGCTACTTTGGTTCATTATGCTCCATCATCATGTAGGCTACTTTGGTTCATTATGCTCATCATCATGTAGGCTACTTTGGTTCATTATGCTGCATCATCATGTAGGCTACTTTGGTTCATTATGCTCCATCATCATGTAGGCTACTTTGGTTCATTATGCTCATCATCATGTAGGCTACTTTGGTTCATTATGCTGCATCATCATGTAGGCTACTTTGGTTCATTATGCTCCGTCATCATGTAGGCTACTTTGGTTCATTATGCTCATCATCATGTAGGCTACTTTGGTTCAATATGCTCCATCATCATGTAGGCTACTTTGGTTCATTATGCTGCATCATGTAGGCTACTTTGGTTCATTATGCTCCATCATCATGTAGGCTACTTTGGTTCATTATGCTCCATCATCATGTAGGCTACTTTGGTTCATTATGCTCCATCATCATGTAGGCTACTTTGGTTCATTATGCTCCATCATCATGTAGGCTACTTTGGTTCATTATGCTCATCATCATGTAGGCTACTTTGGTTCAATATGCTCCATCATCATGTAGGCTACTTTGGTTCATTATGCTCCATCATCATGTAGGCTACTTTGGTTCATTATGCTCATCATCATGTAGGCTACTTTGGTTTATTATGCTCCGTCATCATGTAGGCTACTTTGGTTCATTATGCTGCATCATCATGTAGGCTACTTTGGTTCATTATGTTCCATCATCATGTAGGCTACTTTGGTTCATTATGCTCCATCATCATGTAGGCTACTTTGGTTCATTATGCTCATCATCATGTAGGCTACTTTGGTTCATTATGTTCCATCATGTAGGCTACTTTGGTTCATTATGCTGCATCATGTAGGCTACTTTGGTTAATTATGCTCCATCATCATGTAGACTACTTTGGTTCATTATGTTCCATCATGTAGGCTACTTTGGTTCATTATGCTCCATCATCATGTAGGCTACTTTGGTTCATTATGCTCATCATCATGTAGGCTACTTTGGTTCATTATGCATCATCATGTAGGCTACTTTGGTTCATTATGCTGCATCATCATGTAGGCTACTTTGGTTCATTATGCTCCATCATCATGTAGGCTACTTTGGTTCATTATGCTCCATCATCATGTAGGCTACTTTGGTTCATTATGCTGCATCATCATGTAGGCTACTTTGGTTCATTATGCTGCATCATCATGTAGGCTACTTTGGTTCAATATGCTCCATCATCATGTAGGCTACTTTGGTTCATTATGCTGCATCATCATGTAGGCTACTTTGGTTCAATATGCTCCATCATCATGTAGGCTACTTTGGTTCATTATGCTCCATCATCATGTAGGCTACTTTGGTTCAATATGCTCCATCATCATGTAGGCTACTTTGGTTCATTATGCTCATCATCACGTAGGCTACTTTGGTTCATTATGCTCCATCATCATGTAGGCTACTTTGGTTCATTATGTTCCATCATCATGTAGGCTACTTTGGTTCATTATGCTCATCATCATGTAGGCTACTTTGGTTCATTATGCTCCATCATCATGTAGGCTACTTTGGTTCATTATGCTGCATCATCATGTAGGCTACTTTGGTTCATTATGCTGCATCATCATGTAGGCTACTTTGGTTCATTATGCTGCATCATCATGTAGGCTACTTTGGTTCATTATGCTCCATCATCATGTAGGCTACTTTGGTTCATTATGCTCATCATCATGTAGGCTACTTTGGTTCATTATGCTCCATCATCATGTAGGCTACTTTGGTTCATTATGCTCCATCATCATGTAGGCTACTTTGGTTCATTATGCTCCATCATCATGTAGGCTACTTTGGTTCATTATGCTCCGTCATCATGTAGGCTACTTTGGTTCATTATGCTGCATCATGTAGGCTACTTTGGTTCATTATGCTCCATCATCATGTAGGCTACTTTGGTTCATTATGCTCCATCATCATGTAGGCTACTTTGGTTCATTATGCTCCGTCATCATGTAGGCTACTTTGGTTCATTATGCTCCATCATCATGTAGGCTACTTTGGTTCATTATGCTCCGTCATCATGTAGGCTACTTTGGTTCATTATGCTCCATCATCATGTAGGCTACTTTGGTTCATTATGCTCCATCATCATGTAGGCTACTTTGGTTCATTATGTTCCATCATCATGTAGGCTACTTTGGTTCATTATGCTCCGTCATCATGTAGGCTACTTTGGTCCACTTGGCTGTACAGGCATGAGGCCACACAACAAACATTTCATGATTGTAATTCGATTTGATTTGAAGAAAGTGTGGTGCAAAACTCTAAAACATAAATTGTTTAGTGTATTATCAAGGACCAGTCTCACCCAGCAGCACATCACCTCTTTCAGCTCCTTCCCTCAGGGAGGAGATACCGGTCCATAAATGCGAAGAGTTCAAGACTTATGAACAGCTTTTTCCCCCAAGCAGTCAGATGGTTAAACACTCATTGACTGTCCCCTCACGTGCACCATGCACTTACCTGGACTTGATAACCACTATGTTACCGCCCATCATGCACTTTATATGTACAGTGTTATGTGTTTCATGTATGTATATATTGTACTACGGTCTGTGGGAGCTCCCCTGAAATTTCGTTGTATACTTGTGTGCAATGACAATTAAAAGTCTATTCTATTCTAAAGGGTAACAACTGAATAATAATACAACTAATACAACCCCTAGAACCCACCTCACCCCTGCCCACTTTGACAACCTAGGATTGCTTAGAGTAGACAACAGAGTACAGCAACTTGCAATGGGCCTGGTCTACAAGATACACTACACCACTAAGGTACGCATGTACATGTCAAAATACTTCCCAAAGGTCAGTGAATACCACAACCACAACACCAGAGGAAGCTCAACAAATCATGTTAAACCCAGATTCGGCTCAAACAAGGGACTAAACACGTTTCGCAATTATGCCACATCAATGTGGAACGCCCTACCCACAGCTGTAAAGGAATGAATGTTCCTAACAATAGTCCGTGGGTGAATTATGTACCATTACAATCGCTACACTAGCAGCCTTTGGGTAGGAACCAAAACCTGGTAGGAACCAAAACTTAAACTGAACACAGAGGCAGTTACAAACACATTCAACCAGTTTCACACAGTCACATCATGCCTCAAAGTACAAGCCTGACACTTGTTAGGTACAAACAAACTAAAAAAAACAAGATAGGAAAAACAATGGTTATTTCATTTTTAGCGTATTCCATTATGATGATCATGTAAACTAGAAACTGTTTACATGACTGAAATAATCCATTCATTTATTCATTCAGTCCTTTATTTATTCTCGGAAAAAGGCAATTAATTTAGGTGTCCCTCATTTACAACACTGTTGAGATTACAGGCATATTCAAAACATCCTTTTTTTTAAAGAAAAATTATGAAAAATGTAGCTTAGACAATTAAGACATTGAATAAATAGGACAAAGACACATACATGGATTTTTTTTTTTTTTTTTAATACGATTGGTAATCATGTTTTTAAACTGTCCATAAGGCAGTGTCAAAGCTCAACCAGGGGACCTTAGGCCTGACCTTCACCCAGTCAGATAGGGTCCATAGTTACAATGAATCCAGCAACATTGTGATACAAGGTGGTCATTTCCCTGCAATGACCTTAAAGATTTGATATTTATTTATCTAGAACATTTTCAACCATAAACACACACATTTGTAATAACAAAAAATAAAGAAACTAAATAAAAAAAAAACAAATAAAATATAATACAAATAAAATTAAATATATCTTCCTAGACATGGAAGCAATAATCAACATAGCTCAAGACAAATGGTTTTGTTCGAGAAGGGACAGAAAGAAGCAAAGCGTATCTGGTCCTGCCCCTTCCTTACAATATCATATTAATATGTAATAAATGATCTATCAATATACAAAAATATATATACCTATCCACACTACAGCAAAAGAGAAATAAATTATTACAAAAATACTATTTCACGTTATTTTCAAGCTCCTCTAACTTATACTTGTCCAAGAATTCCTGTTTATATCTGCATTTAAACATTTATAGTATTACTTGTTTTTATTGCTACATCAATGCCATTCCAAATGGATACCCAACAAACTGAGATGCACTTGCTTTTGAGAGTAGTTGTGTTTTAAAGATATCCATACCAATGTTTATTTTGCTTCTCTGCCAGAGAAGACCAGGCCACTGTATCATACAGGATGCCGTGATGAGTATTATTAATAATAATAATAATAATACATCAGATTTATATAGCGCTTTTCCTAATGCTCAAAGACACTTCACAAAACAAAATTATATAAAAAGGTGAGAGGGGAGGGAGTTCAAGGGTAAAAAGGTGGGTTTTGAGGTATTTTTTTAATTATGAGAGGGTGTCTGCATGACGGATATGGTTGGGCAGGGCATTCCAGAGGGTGGGGGCAGCTGCAGCGAAGGCCCTGTCGCCCCCCAGGTCCGGAGCTCAGTCCTGATGGGTTGGAGGAGGTTAGCGTCTGCGGACCTGAGGCGGCGGGTATATAGGCGTCTGGTGGAGAAGGAGGTCAGAGAGGTAGGCGTGTGGTGGAGGAGGAGGTCAGAGAGGCAGGCGTGTGGTGGAGGAGGAGGTCAGAGAGGTAGGCGTGTGGTGGAGAAGGAGGTCAGAGAGGTAGGCGTGTGGTGGAGGAGGAGGTCAGAGAGGTAGGCGTGTGGTGGAGGAGGAGGTCAGAGAGGTAGGCGTGTGGTGGAGGAGGAGGTCAGAGAGGCAGGCGTGTGGTGGAGGAGGAGGTCAGAGAGGTAGGCGTGTGGTGGAGGAGGAGGTCAGAGAGGTAGGCGTGTGGTGGAGAAGGAGGTCAGAGAGGTAGGCGTGTGGTGGAGGAGGAGGTCAGAGAGGTAGGCGTGTGGTGGAGGAGGAGGTCAGAGAGGTAGGCGTGTGGTGGAGGAGGAGGTCAGAGAGGCAGGCGTGTGGTGGAGGAGGAGGTCAGAGAGGTAGGCGTGTGGTGGAGGAGGAGGTCAGAGAGGCAGGCGTGTGGTGGAGGAGGAGGTCAGAGAGGTAGGCGTGTGGTGGAGGAGGAGGTCAGAGAGGCAGGCGTGTGGTGGAGGAGGAGGTCAGAGAGGTAGGCGTGTGGTGGAGGAGGTCAGTCAGAGAGGCAGGCGTGTGGTGGAGGAGGAGGTCAGAGAGGTAGGCGTGTGGTGGAGGAGGAGGTCAGAGAGGCAGGCGTGTGGTGGAGAAGGTCAGAGAGGTAGGCGTGTGGTGGAGGAGGAGGTCAGAGAGGCAGGCGTGTGGTGGAGGAGGAGGTCAGAGAGGTAGGTGTGTGGTGGTGGAGGAGGTCAGAGAGGTAGGCGTGTGGTGGAGGAGGAGGTCAGAGAGGTAGGCGTGTGGTGGAGGAGGAGGTCAGAGAGGTAGGCGTGTGGTGGAGGAGGAGGTCAGAGAGGCAGGCGTGTGGTGGAGGAGGAGGTCAGAGAGGCAGGCGTGTGGTGGAGGAGGAGGTCAGAGAGGTAGGCGTGTGGTGGTGGAGGAGGTCAGAGAGGTAGGCGTGTGGTGGAGGAGGAGGTCAGAGAGGTAGGCGTGTGGTGGAGGAGGAGGTCAGAGAGGTAGGTGTGTGGTGGTGGAGGAGGTCAGAGAGGTAGGCGTGTGGTGGAGGAGGAGGTCAGAGAGGCAGGCGTGTGGTGGAGGAGGAGGTCAGAGAGGCAGGCGTGTGGTGGAGGAGGAGGTCAGAGAGGTAGGCGTGTGGTGGTGGAGGAGGTCAGAGAGGTAGGCGTGTGGTGGAGGAGGAGGTCAGAGAGGCAGGCGTGTGGTGGAGGAGGAGGTCAGAGAGGTAGGCGTGTGGTGGAGGAGGAGGTCAGAGAGGCAGGCGTGTGGTGGAGAAGGAGGTCAGAGTAGGGGTGGGCGATATGACGATATTAAATAAATATCGGGTACAGTTCATAAATTATACACTTTTTAAACGTATCGCGGACATCGTGATGTTTCTCACAATCCCTCACATCAGTTTATAAGCCGCCGCGGTTGAGATGACTTACTTTGGCGCAGCGCTTGCCTTTACTCTCTCCGTTTCTCGTCTTTCCCTCTCAAAGAAAAAAAAATGCACACACTCGCCCCAACTTACACGCACGCCCACGCGCGCACACACACACACCCAGAGACGGAGAGGCGGCGCCACAGGTTTGTTTTGAGGAGACAGCCGGGGATACGAGAGTGAGAGAAGTGGAGAGAGCTTCGCGAGTTTAAACGTTAGCCCTACGTGTTTTATTCAGAAACGTCAATGGAATATGGAGGCGCCGATGTGGATGAACTGGTAGTAGCCTCGCGTTCTAACGGTTAGCATTGCAGCTAGCGTAATTGAGCTAATAAGGCACTGGATTAATACAGTAGCTTGATAGCTAGCGTCGAAATCCTCTGTCGCGTTGAAGATGACGTCACGGCGCCCCAGCTACACTGACGGGGGGGGGGGGGGGGGGTACCGTCTTTATATCTATGGGGGGTACTACCGAGCCGAGTAGGTACTGTGCAGATCGTGGAAAAGCGGCATAAGAGAATACTTCATAATGTTTCATGCATTTAAAAAGTAAATATATATATTAGTGCTGTCAGGTGATTAAAAAAATGTATTTAATTAATTACAGGATTTGTAATTAATTAATCTAATTAATCACATTTTAATCTCATAACCATTTTATGCCTTATATTCTATAATCATATTTCAAATTGCATGTGTCCGGGTGGCAGAATTCAGTACTTGTAGGAGCCAAAGCTATATTTAGGTTATTGTATTATATAATTGTCATAATAGAACATTCTAGAACATTTGTGATGTCACAGTATGATGTCATGGTCGAACATTCTAGAACATTTGTGATGATGTCATAGCCGAACATTCTAGATTCTAGAACATTGAACATTCTAGAACATTTGTGGTGATGTCATAGCCGAACATTCTAGAACATCGAACATTCTAGAACATTTGTGGTGATGTCATGACCGAACATTCTAGAACATTTCTTTCTATACAGTATATTCAGCAATTCTCTCAGCCAGGTCAGTGTCAGGTCTGGTCAATTTTAGCATGGTCACCATGGTGTTATTCACAGTCAAAGATACAATTTCTTGGGGAGCTCCAGTAGCTCACCGCGTACCTCGAACGCTATTTCGGCGTCGGGGACAACCGTGCGCGTCACGGATCTGGGGTACACGAGTTCGACTCCTGGACTCGCCGTATTTTCTCAGAGTGTCTTTCCCCCCATCTATACCCCATTCAACCTGTATCTGTCGGTCATACTTGACCAGAAAAAGCGATAAACGCGAAAAGAACCAGCTGACTGGTCGAAGTTTAAAAAAAAATAAAATATAAAATTTCTTTTTATTGATATTCTCATTTGGTTCATTACTATTTACTTAACCCTAGTAACAGACACACTGGGAATACATTCCCTGAGATCCATAGATGGCCCTAGAATCAGATACAATACCAAGAACATGCAAATGCAGGGACTATTTTAATCGTCATGTTGGCGTGACTGTATGCTTCAAAGGGTTAAATCGGGGGCGCCCCCCAGTGGCGAACCACATAGCGCGCTCAGTTGCGGCACGGCCGACCCGGGTTCGACTCCCGAACCCGTCGTTATTTGCCGAATGTCTTCCCCCACTCTGTCTCCCATTCCTCCTCTGTCTCTCTCTACTGGACTGCCCAGTAGAAATAAAGCGATAAAACGCCAACAAATAAATCTTTAAAAAGGGCTAAATCAAGCATTTTTAAGGGCTTTAGAGGAAATGTCAAAATATCGTGATGTACATCGTGTATCGTAACATAGCCAAAAAATATCGTAATATCATTTAGAGGCCATATCGCCCAGCCCTAGGTCAGAGAGAGGCAGGCGTGTGGTGGAGGAGGTCAGAGAGGTAGGCGTGTGGTGGAGGAGGAGGTCAGAGAGGCAGGCGTGTGGTGGAGGAGGAGGTCAGAGAGGCAGGCGTGTGGTGGAGGAGGAGGTCAGAGAGGCAGGCGTGTGGTGGAGAAGGAGGTCAGAGAGGTAGGCGTGTGGTGGAGGAGGAGGTCAGAGAGGCAGGCGTGTGGTGGAGGAGGAGGTCAGAGAGGTAGGTGTGTGGTGGAGGAGGAGGTCAGAGAGAGGCAGGCGTGTGGTGGAGGAGGAGGTCAGAGAGGTAGGTGTGTGGTGGAGGAGGTCAGAGAGAGGCAGGCGTGTGGTGGAGGAGGAGGTCAGAGAGGTAGGTGTGTGGTGGAGGAGGTCAGAGAGAGGCAGGCGTGTGGTGGAGAAGGAGGTCAGAGGTAGGCGTGTGGTGGAGAAGGAGGTCAGAGAGGCAGGCGTGTGGTGGAGGAGGAGGTCAGAGAGGCAGGCGTGTGGTGGAGGAGGAGGTCAGAGAGGTAGGCGTGTGGTGGAGGAGGAGGTCAGAGAGGTAGGTGTGTGGTGGAGGAGGTCAGAGAGAGGCAGGCGTGTGGTGGAGAAGGAGGTCAGAGAGGTAGGCGTGTGGTGGAGAAGGAGGTCAGAGAGGCAGGCGTGTGGTGGAGGAGGAGGTCAGAGAGGCAGGCGTGTGGTGGAGGAGGAGGTCAGAGAGGTAGGCGTGTGGTGGAGGAGGAGGTCAGAGAGGTAGGCGTGTGGTGGAGGAGGAGGTCAGAGAGGTAGGCAGGCGTGTGGAGGAGGAGGTCAGAGAGGTAGGAGGGGGCCAGGTTGTTGAGGGCTTTGTAGGTGATGAGTAGAATCTTGAACTGAATCCTGTACATGACGGGGAGCCAGTGGAGATGGTGGAGGATGGGGGCGATGTGGTCGGAGTAATAAATATGAGAGCAGAATGATACCGTGTCTAACCAACACATTTCAGCAAAAACCCATATAAACAAGTATTCCTGAGAAGAACTGATGTGGAACTAAGTTGGCTTTTCGTCTCAGCTCACGGCACGGGTCAGCAGCTGAGATGTCCTCGCAGGAAGTCCTGCCAAATGTCCAGCAGCTCCGACGGCGTGAACCCGGTGACGATGACTCGTTTGGCGTAAGTGCACCTGTCGTACGGCAACCGCCTCACCTCAAACAGGTTCCTCAGGAAGAGGAGTCCGCGGGCGTACACGGGCGCCACCCCGATCACCCTCAGACACAACCCCACGTAGGCGTCCTCCAGGGGGATCATTCTGACAAACCTCGACGCCCGGGTGATCCTCTCGGCCAGGTCGATGGAGAAGACGTACCCCGCCCCGGAGACGTACGGAGGGAAGCGGTCTTCGGGGTAGAGTTCCTCCGACAGGTACCACTTGCTCCTCCTGTCCCGTCGCGGTCTTCCGTCTGCGATCACCGAGCCGGTGATGTAGTCCCGCCGGGGAGAGCCGCCTAGCAGGTGGACGAGGTGGAACACGTTGACAAAAATGTCTGCGTCCACCTTCATGGCGTAAGAGGCACCTTGGCAGTGCGTGGCGAGCCAGTTCATGATCATCACGGTCTTGATGGTCAGGTTGTGATAGCTATCCAGGAAGTCCATTTGGATGATGTCACCGTGCTCTGTGCTTTCTTCCTCCAGATCTCTCTGGGTGCGGGAGTGACGGCCCTCTCCGGAGGAGAGGCCCACATAGAACAGAGTGAGAGTGTCCACACTGGGGAGCAGGCCAGGCGCACCCCACGTTTTTCTAATGGCATGCCTTGATATACTATCCCCTGGTGCGACTGGCACCATAAACACCAGGAACAGGCTTCGTCTGTCTTTACACACAGAGGGCTGGTTGAGAACATATGTATACGTTGCTGGAGATATTACCTTGTAGTGTTCTTGAGAAATAAGACTTGGTGTTGTTGTTGTTGTTGTTGTTGTCATGTTCGTCTTCTTGGGTACGACTCTGCTTAGCAAGACATGTGCAAACAAAGTGAGCACTGCCGAAACGATAAGCAACTTCACTAACCTCCACGGAGAAGTTATCTTCATTGCAAGATTGTCATCAAAAATCCTTGCCGACTAATAATAATAATAATAATAATAATAGTAATAATAATATAATTACAGTATTGTTCTTGATTGTATTGCTACTGTACCGAAACCCCACGGCCACGGAGAATGCACGGTGTGTACAACAGTCAGTGTATTGCCTTCCATGTTAGGAACACCGTATAAGGTTAGAAAGCCGCCCCTCGCAGCAGGAATGCGTCTCGCCGCCACTCCCCGTAAACAAACGGGACGAACGAGACGCACAGCGCAGGTGCCACGCCCCACCGAGTATTATACAACTGGCGCTTCGCTGATGAATCACATGGGATCATCCCTATGTTCCCCGGGTCCTATGTTCCCCGGGTCCTATGTTCCCCGTGTTCTATGTTCCCCGCTTTGATTGATTAATAGATTGAATTTTTTATTTTTTTATTTTTTTATTATTTTATTAATTATTAATGTCCGCCTTGTTTCGAACGGTTAAGATTAGGCCCTCTTTCGAACTGGTTAAGGTTAGAGTTTGGAATCAGGGCTGGTGTGGTGGTCTAAAATCACATTAGGTGGTGATCTCACAATAAGGCGACAGAGAGGGCTGTAACTAATTAAGTAACGGCAAAACGCCAAAAGGCAATGATGTTTTATTCAGTCAGAGACGTACAGTTGCCCAGTGATAAAACGAGACAGGTTTATATTTCTGATGTGTTTAGAATGTGAAAAAGTTTGTATCTTTTTTTAAACTCTTGGGAGTCGTGGGATCTTTTCAATGTTTGGCTCATTTTGATTTAAATTGTATAATTCCCATTTTAAAATGTTTTACCATGGTATGTTTGGTATCCTTTTTTCAGCACAGACTCATATGACCTGACAGTTCGTTTTCATACTGTATAATACTGTATGTATACTGTATACTGCTTAACCAGGAAGTCCCATTGAGATACAAGATCTCTTTTGCAAGGGAGATCTCTGGCCAAAATGACAACAATAACATTTGCAAGACATCTGGCGCTCTTTGTTACAAAGGGCATAAATGCTTTCTTTTTGGTTTCACTTATATTCACTGACCCATCTAGATTGTAGTGCTCTTTTGAATTGCTTGCTCAAGATTCAACAACAGCCTCGCCCTCTATTGTGAACTGCATAATGGTTGACCCTATGTCTTGAATCTCGACGGTTTACTTTTAAGGGTAGAGTGACGGTGATGTCTCAACTATACCTGGGGAAATACAGACCCCTACTAATATACCCTGCAATACTTCGCGTCGTCGACAAACAAGGAGCAAAGGTTCTCCTCAACTCGCCTGAAGATGCAGCCAAATTCCTGTCTGAACAGGAGCAGAATAGTGTATAAATGGCCTTTTAAATTTCAGTTATGCAAGGTCACCATATAGTACAACCTTTAATAACCGAGGATTTGGGACAGAGAGACCTACGTGCTCAGAGTTTTTGAATGCTTTCCCCGACGTGTTTATATTATTGCGGACATATTGGATTTAAGATTGGAACACTCCAGAACATACTGGAACATTCAGACAATGTAAAAATGACATATTGGAATAATCTAGAACATCGAAGCATTCTTTGATATATGGAGCATTCTGGAATATCAGCAATACGTGGTCATTCATTCTACCAGAAGCCCCTCGGGGGAATAATCAACAGCTATCTAGATGCAGAACCACAGAGCCATCATAGCCGGCCGGCTGAAAGATCACTCTACACAACGATCATCGCCCACCCCGGTCGGGGGAAATGCTGCATATACGTATTTAAAAATTGTTTTTTATTAATGGGAAATAATTTCACTACTTCTCCAATTAATACTTTAGATGTTTAAGCATAGCAATGCTCTTTTAAGATCTAAGTTAATGTTCTCTTCCTTTTACTTTTTTTTTTTTTTTTTTTTTTTTTTTCATCCGCTCTCTCTGATTTATTGAGGCTCTCTCTTCAGTTCAATACCTTCATATTATTCATGGGTTACTATAAATTACTATAAATTACAAGTTCATATAAAATGTAAGTGATTAAGGCATGACAATTGAAGCTTATTTTTGGTCTTTATTTTTAGTTTATCTCATTTAAATTTTTATTTATTTATTTTTTACGGGTAAGTGGCCAAGCCACAGTCGACATTCTACTTATGGTAGAATTTAGAGTGTTAGATCCTATGGTATACATAGGAATGTTAAGGATAATTGGATCATTCTGGGATATCCGGTGGTGCAAGGGAGAGAGTCATACGCAAAGGTTGTGTTCATGGAACACAATCCTGTACGACTCTCGGTGGGAGGGAAGGGTAGGGGATTTTTATTTGTATATATGTATGTTTTTAAGCTCGGCTCTCAACGGGACCTCACTAGTGGGATGTATATCTATTATTGCCTCGCACTCTAGAAGCATTACCAAAAATTACAATGCAACATGTATAGACTATGGCTAGTTTGAATATAATGATATGGAACACCGGGGGAATAAATAACCAACTCAAACGCAAAAGCGTGCTCACACTGATGAAAAAAGAACATGTGGACATTGCTCTGCTAAGCGAAACACACATTCTAGGGAAAGACATAGGTAAATTAGCGGACAACATATACCATAATATCAGTCACTCCTCTATTGGTACGAGAACTCGGGGTGTAGCAATAGTCGTTAAACGTAAGTTGAATATTGTACTAAAGGGAGTATGGTCTGATGTAGAAGGTCGGATAACTATAGCTAAGATTGAACATAAGAACAGGAAAATAGCGTTGATAGCGGTATACGCCCCAAATTTGTACGAAGAAGATTTCTTCACTACACTAACCAATGCAATGTTAGACATTCCCGATTACTCATTTATAATAGGAGCGGATTTTAATGCCATCTGGAACCCAAGGATAGACAAATCTTACCTCGCCTTTTCCAGCGAACAAAAGAATTCATCGAAGGCATTAAAGGATTGGTCAAAGATTACAGGTGTAAAGGACTTATGGCGGTTACTTAATCCCACGACCCGAAAGTACTCTTGTCGATCTGCGAGACATAAGACACTATCCAGAATAGATTATGTCTTTGCATCACAGAGACTATTTGATAATTATGAAGTGGAAATGATACCCAACGCACTATCAGATCACTGTTATTTACTCCTTAAAGGTACATTTGGTATACTATCCTCCCGAGCCCCAAGATGGCGATTTAACTCGTTGCTGCTTAACAACAAGGAATTCATTACACAACTCAAAGAAGCTCTTATAGTATTCCAACGGGAGAATGCAAACTCGGTGCAAGACCCCAGAATAATATGGATGTCGGTAAAGGGAATGATCAAAGACTTCACGGATAGCTTTTCCTCCAAAATGCGCAAGAATCAAAGCACAAAACTGGATGAGCTGGAAACGCTTTACTCAACGTTATTTAATTCTCTGAAATACAACAACTCAACTCGACTAGAAAATCAAGTTAACGTACTAAAAATAGAGATCAATGCCATATACAGACAACAATCGGAAATACAAATACGCAGCACAAGACAACAGCAGTACTCCCATGGTTCCAAACCCAGCCACCTATTAGCCATGCGATTAAGAATTAATGCAACATTTGCAGATATAACTACCATTAGAGCACAACAAGTACTTGTAACAGATCCTGTAAAAATAAACGATACATTCAAAGTATTCTACTCCGATTTATATAAATCAGAAATGACCTTCGATCAAAACAAAATGGACACATTTCTTAATCAAATTATTCTCCCTAAACTTTCAGAGGATGACGCTAAACAGTTAGAAATACCGATCACACTAGAGGAACTCAAGAAGGCCATAACCGCAATGAAAAGTGGTAAGGCTCCAGGAAGAGACGGTTTCCCATCAGAAATGTACCTTTCTTGTTGGGACATAATTGGCCCCTTATTACTAAATATGATCTTATACTCAGTCAAGGAGGGGAACTTCCATAAAATTGACAATATTGCACTCATAACAGTCCTCCTTAAAAAAGACAAAGACCCCAACGAGTGCGGTAGTTATAGACCTGTAAGCCTCCTCGGAACAGATATCAAACTGTACTCTAAGGTATTAGCCATCAGATTACAAAAGCATACGACGTCTTTAGTTCACCCGGACCAAACTGGCTTCATAGGAGGCCGCCTGATCACTGAGAACATAAGACGTATACTGCACGTACTTGATGCCGACAAGGAGGACACCATACCTAAGGCGATGCTGTCCCTGGATGCTATGAAGGCCTTTGACAGGCTGGAATGGTCGTATCTGTGGGCAGTGCTAGAAAGGATGGGGTTAGGAAAAGGATTCATCGATATGATTAAAGTATTATACAAAGACCCATCGGCCATGATTACAACAGGCACAATCATCTCTGAAATATTTCCGGTATCACGCTCTGCCAGACAGGGTTGTCCTCTTAGTCCCGGACTGTTCAATCTATCATTAGAGCCTTTAGCACAATATATAAGACAATCCCAATCCATAGAACCTATCGTAATCAAGGGCACACAACAAAACATTTGTTTATATGCGGACGATGTAATATTGTTCATGAAAAACCCCAACACCACATTGCCTCATCTGCTCAAGTTGATTGAGGACTTTGGTGATTTATCGGGATTTAAGATAAATTGGCCGAAGTCGGCTTTCCTTCCACTTAACACCCCTGCAAAAAAAGATACAACCCTCCCAGGACAGATACCGATGGTAAAACATTTCAGATGCTTGGGAGTGGAAATATTCCCTACCATAAGACAAACGGTGAAGCACAACTACACAAAAATCCAAAACAAAATCAAAGACGACCTTGATAGATGGGCAAAACTTAAGAACACAGTACAAGCACGGATATCAATAGTTAAGATGGATGTACTACCTAAAATCAACTTCTTCTGTTCAATGCTACCGTTACCCCCTCCAGAGGGTTACTGGAAAAGATTACACTCCTCCACATACAAATTTATTTGGAATAACAAACCACCACGTATAAAAAGATCCACCGCACAGAGAAATAAAGCAGATGGTGGCATGGCATTTCCAGATTTTTTCCTATATTTTAAGGCGTACTCATTAAGTCCATTGACAACATGGTTTGACTCCCAAGCATTAGCATCTTGGAGAAAAATAGAAGAAAACATAGTAGCCCCACATAGACTGAAGGACATAGCATACACTAAACTACCAATCAAGCACTGTGAACGAAAATTTGGCCCCATAATTACTCATGCGATCCGGATATGGCGTGAATCACAAAAAAAAAATCCTAACCCACAAGAATGGCACAATCATACTCCCTTATTCAATAACAATGCTCTCTTAATTGGGAAACGACCTATAAGATTCCCTATATGGGAAGAGCAAGGCATACACTCATTAGGGGATGTTTTTAACAAACAGGGTTTTTGTAGTGATAAAGAAATACGCAAAAAATGTAATCTCACCAAGTCCACATGGCTTTTTCACAAACAGTTAGAGCTATGTTTGAAGTCTCACGGTGTTCCATTAGACAGACCAATTGAACACCACAGATACCACAAATTCTTCTACTCAAGAGAGACATCGAGAGGTTTTGTTTCAGAATTTTATCATCAATTACTAACGTCCTCGTATGAAACCCTCCAACTTGACTCTGTCTGGAGGAGGGATATACCAGACCTGGAAAATGACTTTGATTGGCAAGGAGCCTGGGCAAATGTCCGACTTACATCAAGGAACCCGGATCATCAACAAATCAATCTTAACTATATTCACAGGACATACTTGACTCCTATAAGACTGTGCCGAATGGGGCTCAAACAAGATTCCAAATGCACCCAATGTACAAATGGGGACGAAGGGACATTTATGCACATGTATTGGGACTGCTCACCAGTTAAGGCATTCTGGAAAGATGTGACCCAACAAATATCAAAACTCGTATCTTGGAATATACCTGTACACCCCTCGGTATTGCTGTTGAATGATGTTTTTGAGTTTGCAGTGAATCCACAGCTAAAGAGATTGGTTTTATCGGGTATCACAGTAGCCAAAAAGCTGATCGCATCACGCTGGTTTCAACCGGAAAAAATGTGCCGTAAAGTTTGGTTTCTTACATATCTCGATGTAATTTACCATGAAATATCTACAGCAAGAATTCTGGGTCTCAATGAATCCAAAATGTCAATGTGGTTAGAAGTGGTGGAGAGAATAAAAGCTAGCTTATAATGGTAGTGTCTGGTTAGGTGCGAGGGATAGTGGAGGTACTTCTCAAGGTGGGGTCCGGGAGGGGGGGGTTCGAGCTGAGCATATGTGTGTAGGTTCTTTTTTTTTAGATAACAGGTATTATGGGTATATCTTATATAAAACAACTAACCAAAAGGTGATCTCATTGGATGTGCCCTGACAATTAATGCTTGTATATCTTATCGTGTGTTGTCATGTTTGTTTATATGTTTGTTTAAAAAATAATAAAAAAATAAAAAAATAAAATACAAAGGGTAGAGTGGCCTCTACCTTTTGACTTTTCATATGAATCTCTCGACACTAATGGAAACCTTGCTGTAAAGTACACGCCTGTTACTGTATGCACACTAACCTGTGTGTAGCTTATGGGGATTTTGGTCAAACGTTGGTATTATTCCTTTAGTCAGCCACATTGATTGATTGATTGATTGATTGGTTGATTGATTGATTGATTGATTGATTGATTGATTGAAAATTGTATTAACAGATTGCAGAATGGGTACAATACAGTACGGCTCAATACACACACTTGTTAAGGGGATGCAGACCAGAGAAAGACTTCTGTCTTGTTTACATCAGGGTCCCCCATTTTCAATTCATAATGCATTTTAAGTAAGGGTGCAACTTGCTCCGTGCAATCCATTCTTTGTGGATCTAGCCCCAGAGTCTCATGATCAATAAGAGCTGTGTTTTGCAGTGCAGTGAAGTAGCTGTTTTTGTTTTGTTTTTGTAATCAGATTACTGTAATCCCATCACATGTATTCCATTTCTCTCCCACCCCGAGATCTGATCCTTGTGGGATCTTTTCACACTTCTAAAGAGGGATCCACTCAAGATTCAGGAGGCTTTAATATATAAGCTCAGTTTGTTCATCGAGGAGGTCCTTCCCAAAGATCTGCAGGCCTCTCTCTCTGTATTGTATCATCCACCCTCCCAACCGGTCACCCCCCCCCCCCCCCCCCCCCCCCATCCCCCCACCCCCCCATTATAAGCCCACGGGAGATAATACAGAGAGGGCAACCCAGAGAGAAAGACAGGGTCGATTGGAAATTAAAAGGGGTCGACTGGAAGTGGAATAAAGTCCTAATGAGAGAGAAGCTTCTTCTATAGTTATATTGTGTTGCAGCTTGTATAATAGCAGCTAAGCTTAGACTGACAATGTATAGGCTAGACTGTTGGAAAGAGTGAGAAACCTGGGTTTAGATTGGTTACAAGAGAGAGTGTGAAGCTTTGAAGAGGGTATACTGATGAGAGCGGGGGGTGAATTAGGCAGATTTAGACTGTTGTGTAAAATACCAAGGTGTGTCTGCTCTGTGTACCTGCCCTGTGCCTGCTCTGTGTACCTGCCCTGTGCCTGCTCTGTGTACCTGCCCTGTGCCTGCTCTGTGTACCTGCCCTGTGTACCTGCCCCGTGCCTGCTCTGTGTACCTGCCCTGTGTACCTGCTCTGTGTACCTGCCCTGTGCCTGCTCTGTGTACCTGCCCTGTGCCTGCTCTGTGTACCTGCCCTGTGCCTGCTCTGTGTACCTGCCCTGTGCCTGCCCTGTGTACCTGCCCTGTGTACCTGCCCTGTGCCTGCTCTGACAGGCTCTGTGTAGCTGCCTGCCCGACGCTCTCAGCCACACTGCTTTGTACTACGCTGGATTTATAGTTGATGTCTGATGTCTGCTGAATATCACCGCTTTAACCGTATAGACTGATAAAACATTGCTTTTTAATGGAGAGAGAGGGAGAGAGAGATGGAGAGACAGAGAGAGATGAGAGAAATAGAGATAGAGAGAGGGAGAGAGAGGAGAAAGAGAGAGAGAGAGTGAGAGAAATAGAGATAGAGAGAGGAGAAAGAGAGAGCGAGATAAGATAGATAGAGGGAGACAGAAAGGAGACGGAAAGAGATAGGGAGGGAGAGAGAAAGAGAGGAAATAGAGAGAGGGAGAGTTGAGAGAGAGATAGAGGGAGAGAGAAAGAGATAGAGAGAGAGAGAGAGAGAGAGAGAGAGAGAGAGAGAGAGAGAGAGAGAGAGAGAGAGAGAGAAGAAAGCGAGAGGGAGAAAGAGAGTTGGACTTTATCCCTCATGGATTCTACGCATATTATTTAAGTAGCAGCCTCTGCTCCCGATCACTTCTACCTACATTAAAATAAATACAAAATGTACAAAGTTAATTGAAGCAGTTTCCTTCTAGTAATCAGCAAACTATTACAGTAGATGTCAGCGACCCCAAACATTTCTGTTGTTAAGATTATTTTGTGCAAAACAAGTAAAACAGTATATACTGTATGTGGTACGAACTAAGTAACAGCAGGGAGGGTGGAAGCAATCATCAGAATTCGTCAGTCTCATACATTCTCTCACGGTGCGACCTTCTAGCGAATTAAAGGAACACGGCAACATTTAAGGAAATTAGTTTACCGTTTTCTCCAGAGAGAGACAAGAAGATAGATACCAGTTTCCTCTCTATGCGCTCAGTAGAAAGCTATCTGGCTGCACATTAGCCTAACTTAGCAGAATGAATGGAAGCGGACAGTGCCGGTTATCCTTCGGGAGAGGTGTTAGTTGGACAATACCTAGGCTAACCGGCACTGTCCGCTTCCATTCATTGTGCTAAGCTAGGCTAACGTGTAGCCTGACAGCTTTCTACTGAACGCACAGAGAGGAAACTGGTATCTATCTTCTTGTCTCTCTCTGGAGAAGACGGTAAGCTAATTTCCCCAAATGTTGACGTGTTCCTTTAAACTATCCTTCATTTTGTTGGGGACCCCTTGGTAACCCCTTCGAGGTCCGCAGGCCCCACTCTGCTTTTACGCCCGAGGATATTTTCTCTGCTGGTCCTGCAGTAACTGATCAGCCCTATTATTGTTCAGTGGGCTGGATCAGCCATCACAAAACACAGCTACACACACAGACCCAACCACCCACCCACCCACACCCACCCACCCCCACACACACACACACACACACACACACACACTCACACACACACACACGCACACACACACAACACAGGCCCAGGGCACCCGTGTGTGTGTGTTTTGGGAAGTGGGTGGTGTGTGTCTGCTTGTGTGTGTCTGTGCGAGTGTTCATGAGCACACACATGCATGTGTGTTTTTTGTGTGGCGTGTGTATCTGTATGTGTGTGCACGTGCGTGCGTGCAGGCCAAGGGCACCCGCTAGGTGACGGACTGGCAGTGAGAATGAACTTAATCCCCTAAGCTCTTGTTGGGGCTTGTTCTCTCTCTCTCTTTCTCTCTTTCTCTCTCTCTCTCTCTCTCTACCCCTCTCACTCTCGTTCACACTGGCTCTTCAAGAGAGGCAACAATTAAAGCATCCAGCTAACTTCTACTTTGACAAAACATTCACAGATGTATTGTATAGATGCATTGTTTATCCAATAAATGTCCAAAGATTTATCACCACACGTATCCCAGATACTATAAACTTATTTTCATTTTGTTGTTGGCGTATGCATTTAACAATAATAACAATGAACTTCATCCTTTATAAAGATAGACATTTTAAAACTAATTCTGGTAACAAAAACACAAACTCTTCACTTGAACATGAATTCTGCATGGTTGCGTGGTTAAGAATGGACATGTACTATATACTATAGTACCAGTACTGATGAAAGGTAGTACACATTGTTTTTTGCTAGGAGGTTTTTTAATGTATATCCACTGTTTCTTAGATGGTCTCAGTAGTAGGTAAACAAACTACTTTTTTTCTTCTTCTTATGTTGCACTACAGACCAGTGGCACTTTTGCGTGACCCCTAAAAACAGAGACATGCCTTTTTGAGACCCCCAACACACGGCCAATCAGACAGAATGGTGAACTTTGACCCAGAACAACGTCAAACGTAGAAAGAATGATTATTAGTTATTTCACTTGATGAATCATTGGAGGAGGAGCTTTAGACTTGACTTATTTCACAAGAAAGAAAAAGACAAAAAAACATCTGTACAAAAGATTATAAGCGTGATTTATTTTATTTGTATGTCTTCTTGCGACCCCCAGGCCCAGGACCACTGCTATGGACCACCATGTTAAGGCCAGGAGGACGGACCAGTGATGTAAAATGATCGGTAAAAAGGTGAGCAAACACAATACCTTATTTCCATTTACCCTGTGAGGCCCTCGGTTGCAAAATCATAACATCACTTTTAGCGTTTAGCTATTTAAAAAAAAAGTCTGTAAATGTTATTATTTTTTTTGGCTTCACATCAATTGGTCTTGTTGTTCAGCCTCACAATGCTATTGGATAGTAAATGTGTTTATAGGTCCCACATTCTGGCCTCTGAAGTTGCTAATGTAAATTTAATTTGGGCCTTACAGGGTTTGAACTTGCATCAGTCTGAAACAACTTTCGACAGGCTGCTAAAGTATTTAACTAAACTCTTATATTCCACAAAGAAAAATATGTCTAACCTGAGTTTAGGTGGGGGGTGGAGGGGGGCGTTGAATACTCTCTCCCACTCAACCCAGAGAGTAACTAAGACAAATATCTCCTCCGGCACCTCAGCCGGAACCAAATGGTCCAGATTGGCGTCTGGCGACACCTGAGGGCATATTGCCACTTAAGGGACCGGCAGAGCCGCTCTCCGGCGATCAGTTTACTCCCGAGGCCCTGCGCTTCAAAGCCTGGGATGAACAGATTAGACCGCGTGCAGGATGGGCTCTGGGACTAACTGATTTAGGATGGTTTAGGCCCGAGCTTGAAATCTATCTCCTTTTGTTTTGTAGATGATCTCTCAAATTGCTAATAGGTTTGAGTGCCGCGGTGGTGGAGAGGGCATCGCGGCAGGGGAGCCGTGTGTGTATATATACGGTGTGATCCCATCGTTCTCTCTGTCCCTCCATCCATACATCTCACCGGTAATTACTAGGCTGATGTGTCTGTAAACTCTGAACGCCAGGACAAAGTGGAGAGTGACCGGGGTCAACGTGTACATTTACCATCGGGTCTAAACTCCAGATGGGTGGAGTTCGGACGAATTGTGAAAAAGCGTTTGAAAGTCAGTTAAGATGCATTTAGCTGTGATTGTGACCAACTTAACGTACACTACAACATTTGGGGAAATTAGCTTATCGTCTTCTCCAGAGAGAGACGAGAAGATAGATACCAGTTTCCTCTCTGTGCGTTCAGTAGAAAGCCATCTGGCTGCATGTTAGCCTAGCTTAGCACAATGAATGGAAGCGGACATGGCCGGTTAGCCTTCGGGAGAGGTGTTAGTTGGACAATGCCTAGGCTAACCGGCCATGTCCGCTTCCATTCATTGTGCTAAGCTAGGCTAACATGCAGCCAGATAGCTTTCTACTGAACGCACAGAGAGGAAACTGGCATCTATCTTCTTGTCTCTCTCTGGAGAAGACGGTAAGCTAATTTCCAGAAATTGTTGGCCTGTTCCTTTAAGTGTGATGATGCTGTAGACTCCACCCATCTGGTATTCTAAACTAACTATGAGAATCATTTGCAATTACTATTTGACCCATGTCTGGCACAAGGCATATATTATACTCTCAACTACTACCCCTTGAAATAGTATTATGGTAGTTTGAAGGTCATTTGATTTTTTTCCTTAGCAATGGCCACATAGCGCTGCCATGGTAAAAGTTATGCATCACCATGGTACCATTTTTGTACTTAAATACCATGGTACAATCCAATTTAAACCATGATACAGATGGTAATATCATATTACAGTCCTTTTGTGGTCACTACCATAATTGTAGTGACCAAAAAAAAAAGATGGAAATAACTATTATTATTATATTATATATTATAAAAATAATTCAACTCTGTAGCATAGTCCTCTACTGTAACCCAATGACATATCTTGAAGAACTGGACTCGAGCTATGAAACAAACAAAAACGATATTTTTAATATAATCCTTCATGTACATAATACACTACATAACAGCCAAGAAAAGCAAAATACTGAATAATGCAACATTGAAATGGCATGCTTTACCGAATAATGTACAAAATATACATTTGTATATCAATTATATCCTAATTAACAGTTATGATTAACACTAAGGCGGGGATATTAACTATATGGCACTTGGGAAATGCCACTCAAAATGTGTTAGTCATATGGTTTAGGTCCTATGGTCTAATCAATATGAACATGAACATGTATTTTCCTAAGCTAGAAACCAGATTTTGTGTCATCACTGATGTCAAATCTGGCACTGCTCCATAGAGAATATTGTCCATGTCCTTAGATATCATATCAATTGGACTGTCATAGAGTAGACCATATGAACATATAACACAATATACTCTTAAACTGGGCTTTATACCCCTTTAATTATAGAATATACAAAATACTTGGTGATGGCGAAAAGCCTAAAATACCTTAATTGTCCGATTACTAATATAAATCGTAGTTCTGCTGTGCTGAAATCTTAACAGCGGTTCCACATAGGATAGGAAAGCAGAACCCTTTGCCAACCTAACGTATCCCCACTGTGGATCAAACGTGGGTTGATACTGCCACCTACTGCTTACTTATGGTAACACAGGCTGTGTGTGGATAAATGGATTGTAAAATATAATTTCTGTTGGCTTTCACATTTCTAAATGTATAATATTCTAAAGAAAATATATAATAATAATAATGTACATTTTATATATATTTTTTAATAATAACATCAATTATGAATTCATGTTGAGATGAGATTTACAGAGATTTGCTCTCCCACAGAGGTTTAAGAAACTCTTCCAGTGCCTGGACAGGTATAAAAAGACAACACTTAACATCGTTTATAGCTAAAGCAGTTAGCAATATTGATAAGACTTCACAAGATACCTTTAAAATTGATATGTACAACACATAAAAAAACAAACAATGTACTGTTAATAAAAGAGTTGCTGAAAGACATCCGAGCAGTTTTTTTTTTCATACAAAGTTAAGACTCAAACGTTGGTTATTCATAATCCATACAGTGTATTGCCACTATATTATGACTGTCACGTCGCCATAACAACCGGTAACTACATCTTCTTCAGCTGGAGTTAGATGAAAAATAATCCTTGTATTTATGTTTCACTTATTTGTATGTATGAGGTTCCACTCCAAACCCAAGCTTAAAAGATACTGGATTTCAGGGCGGCTAGGTGGTGTAGTGGGCAAGGCGCTCGCCACCAATGCGGGAGATGCTGGGTTCGAGCCCAGCTCTCCGCATTGCTATCAGCTTGGCTGGTCGTTCATACTAACAGAATTGGCAGTGTTAGGGGTGGGAAAGCTGATGGGTGGGGATCGGACGTTGTGGACAGTGACTCCTACAGGTCGGTTGGTGCGCCTGCGCAGTAGAATCAGGAAGCGACGGGGGCGGCGTGCCCTCCAAACGCAGACCCCCGACGCTGAGAGATCGCGCTGTGCAGGTGAAAAGATGCGACGGCTGCCTCCTCGAGTACCGGAGGGGACACGTGATGCAAGGCTTCGTCCACATTGCAGCCGGCTTGTGGGAGGCATGGCCTAACAGCGTTCGAGACAGGGGAGGGTAGAATTGGACGATACGAAATTGGGATGGGAGAAAAATAGAAAATGGGAGAAAAAAACTAGAAAAAAGATACTGGATTTCAGAGGCAGTGCAGTGGTGGAGTGGTAATTAGCACTGTTGCCTCACTGCGAGAAGGTCCTGGCTTCAAACCAGACAGGGTGGCGCTTTTGCAAGTCCCCCCGTGTTTACGTGGGCTTCCTCCGTGTACTCTGGTTTCCTCCCACACCATAAAAGACACGCATGCTATAGGTACATACTCCTGTCATTGGTATGGTCATTACACCTGCAGTTGGTCCCGGTCTCTCTCTCTCTTGTGGTCCATTTTGAGACCCAACCTATAGCTTAAAAGTGTTTTTAAAAAGGTATGGGTCAGGAGGACCAACACGTTAAAATGGGTCCCAAATGATTCTCTGGAGATATGAAGCCAAGTCCATTGAAACATAGACGTATAATAAAAAATATAATAAAACTCTAGGATAGTAGTTTAGTCGTCTAAAAGCAGGAACGCTTGGGGGTCATAAGAATCCCCTGAAGAAAATAGTTAGAAAACCACTGGTGTAAGAACCGAGCAGCTGTTTCCATAACATCACGGATACTGATTTGTATACTATATACAGTCTAAATCAGCGGTGACCAGTGTTGAAAGCCGTTACTGCAATGAGTATGCAATACGCATATTACTCCCTGAGAAAAGTAACTAGTTACACTACTCATAATTAACGACCCAATGTTCAATTGATAACGGTGATGTGAGTTTGCTGAAATTGCACCCAGTGATGCTTTACTTTGCTATTAAAAAGTTATGCGATTACAGTAATAACACGTTGCTTCGACCGTGTAGCCGCAGTGGACCGTGCAGCCACTATGGACCGTGCAGCCACTATGGACCGTGCAGCCGCTATGGACCGTGCAGCCACTATGGACCGTGCAGCCGCTATGGGCCGTGCAGCCGCTATGGGCCGTGCAGCCGCTATGGACCGTGCAGCCACTATGGACCGTGCAGCCACTATGGACCGTGCAGCCGCAGTGGACCGTGCAGCCGCAGTGGACCGTGCAGCCGCAGTGGACCGTGCAGCCGCTATGGACCGTGCAGCCGCTATGGACCGTGCAGCCGCAGTGGACCGTGTAGCCGCTATGGACCGTGCAGCCGCTATGGACCGTGCAGCCGCAGTGGACCGTGCAGCCGCTATGGACCGTGCAGCCGCAGTGGACCGTGCAGCCACTATGGGCCGTGCAGCCGCTATGGACCGTGCAGCCACTATGGACCGTGCAGCCGCAGTGGACCGTGCAGCCGCAGTGGACCGTGCAGCCACTATGGACCGTGCAGCGCAGTGGGCCGTGCAGCCGCTATGGACCGTGCAGCCACTATGGACCGTGCAGCCACTATGGACCGTGCAGCCGCAGTGGACCGTGCAGCCACTATGGACCGTGCAGCCGCTATGGACCGTGCAGCCGCAGTGGACCGTGCAGCCACTATGGACCGTGCAGCCGCTATGGACCGTGCAGCCGCAGTGGACCGTGCAGCCACTATGGACCGTGCAGCCGCTATGGACCGTGCAGCCGCTATGGACCGTGCAGCCGCAGTGGACCGTGTAGCCGCTATGGACCGTGCAGCCACAGTGGACCGTGTAGCCGCTATGGACCGTGCAGCCGCTATGGACCGTGCAGCCACTATGGACCGTGCAGCCGTTACGTTATGGACCGTGCAGCCGTTACGTTATGGACCGCGCAGCCGCTATGGACCGTGCAACTGTTATGGACCATGCAGCCGTTATGGCAAATATGTTATTTTCAGGTATGTTTCTGAATAATCCCACAAGTTATTTCCCCCCACCCCCTCACTCACAAATAATCTGTAATCTGTATTATTTAACTGTGTTTTTCAGGTTACCGATATCCACCTCCTCTGAAAATATCCAGTATATAGATGAGAACATTTTAGATCTGGATCTTGGGGCAGGTTGTCTTTCATATCTTGTAATGTTTTTAATGTATTTAAATGTCTCTTAGGAGTCTTGGAGGGATAGTCTGTTGGGCTAAAAGATATCCTAATAAAAATATATATAATCCCATTTAGTTTTCTCTTCCAAACAGGATCGTTATATCTGAAAATAATAGTTTTCCCCTTTACAGTCTGACAGTGAATAAAGGTTTGATAACTTTACAGTCTGACAGTGAATAAAGGTTTGATAACTTTACAGTCCGACAGTGGATAAGGGTTTGATAACTTTACAGTCCGACAGTGAATAAGGGTTTGATAACTTTACAGTCCGACAGTGAATAAGGGTTTGATAACTTTACAGTCCGACAGTGAATAAAGGTTTGATAACTTTACAGTCCGACAGTGAATAAGGGTTTGATAACTTTACAGTCCGACAGTGGATACGGGTTTGATAACTTTACAGTCCGACAGTCAATAAGGGTTATACTCTTCAGTCCAGTCCTCTCAACTTTAAACGCAGGACTTTACAGCAGAGACTTTGGACTTTTTCTCCCGCCACGCGGGACGATAACGTTAAGGACACCGTCCCGCTCTTTCCGTCTCTCGCTCTCAGACCCAGTGTAGGCTCCTCCTCCTCGTCACTCAGTCCTTCAAAAGTAATATTTGATAACCGTTGATCTTCTCATTTCTCATTGTATAGGGAGAGAAATCAAACCGTCTCCTTCTTGCCTTCTTTTTAAGTGAACATATGACAGACGGCTCTACTACGTCCTTATCCGTGAAACACCCGGTACATTTGGACCCTTTGATCCTCCGTAGTTGCAGTATATAACCGTTGAGTTATATACATCTAATAGTCTTTACACCATCTCTCTTCCAGACACTGTAGGGCTTCTCCTCCTCCTTCCTCTCCGATGTGAGGAGTCAACGACAGCCCTACTATGTCCTTATCCTTGAAAAACTACTGGTATATTTGGACTTTAAAAAAAAATCCTCCGTGATGATAATATGTTAGTCCTCCATCTCTACCCCAGACATCACAAGGCCTGAGGATTTGGTCAGTTCCTCAACGTAACACAGACGAGAGCGTAGCCGTCCCCTGCGCCCCGTGAACCTCTGGCCGTTCCATCTCCTGTGACAACGGCTCGTCGCTCGTCTTCACGTCTCTCCGTCAGACGTGGTAAGGCCTCTCCTCCTCACGTCTCTCCGTCAGACGTCGTAAGGCCTCTCCTCCTCCTCCTCCTCCTCCTCCTCCAGCGTCTCCTCCTCCTTATCGATCTTCTTGGTGAAAACGGACGACAGTTCTTGAAGCAGCAGCTCCTGAGACGGCGTGCACATGCCCTGGTGCTGCCTCCTCCTGGCCACCGGCTGCAACTGCGGCTCCAGGGGCGACAACTCAGGCGACCCGGACTCCGGGCTGTGGGGGTCCCCGCCCCCCGCGCTGCTGCTGCCGCTGCCGCTCAGGGTATCCAGGGAGCCTCCAGAGGAGCCGGAGAAGAGGCCTCCGTCGCGACCGATCGTCAGGACCGGGTTGGGACCGATCATGCGGTCGAGGGAGGAGGTTTTCACCGGCACCAGGCTCAGGGAGCGGTCCGCGACCTCCTGGGTCTCCGAGGTTCCGCCGGACAGGAAGCTGGTCTCCAGGGACTTGAGCACCTGGAGGCCGAAGTCCCCCACCTCCTCGTACAGCGGCTCCTGGAGGTCGGGGGGGTCAGGAGGCTCCGGGCACGCGGGCGTCTCACAGCGCTCCTCGAACGATTCCTGCTGCTGCTTCATGGGCTGGGGGGGGGGGGGGGGGGGGGTGGAGTAGAAAGAAAGATTATCCATCTGGTGAATGGATCTAGTGCAACACATTTATGATCAGAGTCACCAAATCTCAAGTCAGATTCGAGTCTCGAGTCCGATTCACCAAAGAAGAGTCGAGTCCCCATTACCCTAGTCTGAGTCCAAGTCATCAAGGTTGAGTCCACTCCACTCAAATAAACAAATACAAATAAAAAAAAAAAGGTCTACATTAAACATAAATGACACAGCGGTCACCGTTTCAAAGGGAGTTTATTTACTTTGTGACACAATAGCCAAACAAATGCACTGGCCATCAATATCATAATGCCAAATGATGGCGGCTAGGTGGTGTAGTGGTCTAAGGCACTCGCCACCAGTGTGGAGACGCTAGGATTCGCGTGTTCGAATCCAGCTCTCCACATTGTTTTTCAGTTTGGCTGGTCGTCCGCAGTAATACACATTGGCCGTATTACGGGGAGGGAAAAACTGAAGGGTGGGGATCGAACGTTGTGAACAAGCGACTCCTACAAGTCGGTTGGTGCGCCTGCGCAGTAGAATCAGGAAGTGTCGGGGGCAGCGTGAGCCATAGATATCTATAGAACACTAGATAGCTTAAGGCGGAGTCACCAGCGTCACTGAACCGCCGCCATCTTGCTCCAGTTAGCCTTGAGTGAGAGTGAGTGAGCTGCACAGACAAAAATACGCATAACTCGCTGAAATATTGACGGATTTACAAACGGGTTGGTTTGCTATAAACATCAAAGATGTAGTTATGATACTGCATACTTATAAAAAAAAGTTTTTTTTAATGATGTTTTTTACAAACTGCTTGAATCATAGCCACGTTAATAATGCTTGTAATAAACCAAACCGTTTGTAAATCCGTCAATATTTCAGCGAGTTATGAGTATTTTTGTCTGTGCAGCTCACTCACTCTCACTCAAGGCTAACTGGAGCAAGATGGCGGCGGTTCAGTGACGTCGCTCTCCATTGGCCGGCAGCGCGGGCAAGCTATCTAGTGTTCTATATATATCTATGGCGTGAGCCTCCCACGCGTTACTCCTCGAACACTGAGAGATCGAGCTGCGCAGGTGAAAAGATGCGACTGCTGTTACCTCAAGTACCGGAGGGGACTTGTGCTATGTATGACTTAGTCCTCACTGCAGCCGGCTTGTGGGAGGCAAGAAACAGCGTTCGTGACAGGGGAGGGTTGAATTGGATGATACGAAATTGGGATGGGAGAAAATATAGAAAATGGGAGAAAAAGTGGATCAAAAAAAAAATCATAATGCCAAATGATTAGGGCCTATTGCATTCTTTTTTTAATAACTGTATTTATCAATGAACAAGTCAGAGTCCTCGTCTGCACCTCCTGAGTCCGAATGCAGTCGATGCTCGTGTCCAAGTCCGAGTCATCAATGCTCAAGTCCAAAGTCGAGTCACGAGTCCTGAAAATCAGTCCAGGACTGACTCGAGTTGGAGTACTACAACACTGTTTATGATATATGGAGTAGTCTACAGATTAGATTAAAATGTATTGTCATCATACAGCACAAGTACAGTACAACGAAAAGAAGTTGGCATCCAACCAGAGTGCAGATATAAAAAACTGTAAAGTGCAATAGTAATATACAATGTACAGGTGAACTGGAATATATATATACAGTACTACTGAGTAATAGTGCTATCAGATGTTTGTAAAGTGTTATAGTATTATATACAGTGATACAGGTATAAAGACACTATACAGGTAAGTCATACTGTCCAGTGGTATAACTAGTAAGAGTAGGTAAGGGATATATACAGATATAGATAAAGTATATACAGGTATGTAAAAGGATTATATGCATGTATATTCAGACAGATGTGGATAAATATATAGCATATACGGTAAATATATATAGGTATATACAGCATTATTGTATATGCAATCATACAGAGTTATATGAGTAGACTATAGTTCGAGGTAGGTAGTTATGATTGAGAGTTGATGACAGTGTAAAGCAGTTGTAGACAGTTATAAATAGTACAGGCAACAGAGTTCAGAGTTCAGACAGTATGGATAACAGAGCCTAGGCAATGGGTTCAGAGTTTATATAGAGAATATCCTAGAGAGTATAGGAGAAATACTTAAAGGTCCCATGCATTATAAATGGCCTTTACCAGTGTTTAGCATTATTTCCTAGCAATGGGGGATTATATCAATGTGGTCTGTGTCGTTAATTATCATATCGACTCATCAGTCTAGTCTCGAGTTCACGAGATCTTCCCTCACTCAACTAAGCCGCTCTGATTTGACGGTATTGCTGACGTGAATAAGGTACTGATTTGCAGTAACACCCCCTCTATGGTTGTAGCGCATAGTGTAACCCGACACTTCCCTTTTTTGATCCACTTTTTCTCCCATTTTCTATTTTTCTCCCATCCCAATTTCGTATCGTCCAATTCAACCCTCCCCTGTCTCGGACGCTGTTTCTTGCCTCCCACAAGCCGGCTGCAATGTGGACGAAACCATACATAGCACGAGTCCCCTCCGATACTCGAGGTAGCAGCCGTCGCATCTTTTCACCTGCACGGCGCGATCTTTCAGCGTCAGGGGTCTGTGCTTTGGAGGGGCGCCGCCTCCATCGCTTCTTGATTCTACTGCGCAGGCGCACCAACCGACCTGTAGGAGTCGCTGTCCACAACGTCCAATCCCCACCCCTCAGTTTTCCCTCCCCCTAATACTGCCAATTGTATTAGTACGGACGACCAGCCAAACTGAAAACAATGTGGAGAGCTGGGTTCGAACCCAGCGTCTCCAGCATTGGTGGTGAGTGCCTTGCCCACTGCACCACCTAGCCGCCCTAACCCGACACTTCCTCAAACAGGTTTTGACAGAGAGGCAGAGAACAAGCGAGCGAGAGAGAGGGAGAGAGAGATAGATAGAGAGGGAGAGAGAGGGACTGCGCGGTCCCTGCGCGCAGGTGTCTGTAAAAATGTGTGCGTGCGCCGCAGGGATGGGTCTTCTCTCTCACACACACGGAGTATTTACACAGGTTGTGTGTAAATGCTCAGTGTGTCCCTGTCCCTCTCTCTCTCCCTCTCTCCCTCCCTCTCTATCTCTATCTCTCGCTCTCTCTCTCTCTCTCTCTCCCTCGCAGTCGGGAGCACTAGCTTATCACTGTCAAAATATCTTTGCGCATGCTCCCAGTGTATTGATGTTTTCCTTACCGCACAAATTTGCGAAATATTTCCTACCGCTGCGGTTATTACCGCACACACACAAAAAAAAAGTTTGAATGCATTTTTTTTGTAGTCTACTCTTTATAGCATATAGCCTGCCTCTAGTCTAAATGTCTATCTTTAGAGGATGACTTTGCAGCATGAATATTGTTTGGGATTCGGCAAGCACGCATTCGTTAAAAGTGAAACACGGATTCGAAGTATCCCCTCTGTGTCGCGGGCAGGGGTGGTAGCGGCGCGCCCGCCGGTTACCCCCCAACCCTTTCTTCTTCTTATTATTATTATAACGTTACTACTTATGATTACAAAGGCATTCGTTTTGTGGCATTACGTTATATAGTTACACGTTCGTATTTACCGGACCATAGCAAGGCAAGCGTTACTCAATTCATATCTCAGTTCCTTTCTTTGCTCAGAGCGTGCAGAGTTGTACCCATTCTGCGGTCTGTTAATAAAGTTTTCAATCAGACAAGTGTATAGAACGAAGGGCTTTTATTATAACATTTCGTTGCAGTAAAATCATTATGCCTCGTTCCCTGAGGAGCGACGGTACGTCGGTAATCCACTCCGGTCTCCGGTGGGAGCTAACGTATATTAGCCGTGTTGTGACTGTGAGCTCTGATCAATGGCTGAGATTCAGGAAGTAAAAGCACTGCAAGACGATCCAACGTGTGACGCGTCTCTCTTCTGACCAATCAGTGGTCTGCAATGTTTCACATGACTTTTCTGGTACCCAATAGGGTCGCTTGGAACCTCGATAGAGGAGTAGGGTATATCTGCAGAGCCGCAAGCCCAACGAGAGAAGGGTACTTTATTATTATAAAATAAAAACAGCTGTGACGCGGTATTCAGCCTACTCTTGCGGTGGGCGTGATGTAACAGCGATACCGCGGTAATGCGGTAATCGCGGCAGCCCACGCGCACGCCCGTATTCCGATCCGTCCAATAATAATCACAGAGGTATATATTGTCATTTGAAACAAGTTACCAATGCATTGTCCCGTGGGATTAATTAGTCTCCCCCTTAATCTCTCTCTATCTCTCTCTGTGCCAGTCGCAGACTGTGTGGGTGACTGTCACTCAAAGCGCTTATGGGCGGAGCCCATCCAATAACAGCCTGAATTCCAAAGGGAGACAAATTATGCTTTTGAGTACTTGATTAGAAATATAAAACAATGATTTTTTTTGAAAAAAAACCTTACAGATGTATTCCATAGACTCACAGGCATTGTGTAAAGTTGCCCAAATAGTGCAAGGAATAGCAATGCATGTCCCCTTTAAAACACCACTCTGCTGTAAGATTTTTAACACAGTTGTTTTGGCATATCAATTGTCATATTTGGCATGCGTTTCCCAATTGATTAGTAAATCCTAAAAGGGCGTCAACTACTTTTTAAGACAAATGAAATCCATCATTGGTTAATAACAAAAACATCCAGGAGGGAGGATGTGTTCCTCAGCAATGTCAAAAACAACAGACTTCCTCTTAAAGGTGCGGCCGTCATTGTTTCGGTATCGCAGTAGCTAACTACCTCCAGATAATGATCCAATCTGTTAAGGACACACTTCAATCATAACAATTCAGTTGTAAATGTGATTTTGGGCTGGGTCGGTCCCTCTTGATGACAACACACAGCCGCAGACACGACAATGTTACTAAATACAAGAGAAAAGCGGACTCCCTAAGCCCTCAAGCCGCCTTCTTCCGAGACTCATTGTGCTTTTAAATGGTCTGCCCTCAAGGCTAATTGAGGCTAATACACAACTCTTGATGTCAACACCTACCAGTACATTTCTCTAGCTCTAGGAGGTACATCCTCTTTCATCCCGAACAAAACTTTACACATTGAATTTGGATACAAAATAAAAAAAAACTTTTGTATTATGGCTTTAATATATTTTGTTATTAGCATGTTAGTTAGCACTTTCTTGTCTCAGTGGATTAAGTCTGTTTCAATGTGACGAATAACTAAATAGTTGGGGGTTTTCAAAATTGTGTTTCTATCACGAGTTACAAAACGTTATGTTTTGTTAAGAAGCACCATGTAAAATTGAATGGCAGTATCTACAAGTTAAGGTAAAAGAAATAAAGTTTTGCATAAAGGAATTGGGTAAACGGCCATTAAAAGGTTTTTCAGTAGCCAATGAAGCTCATACCAACATGCAACATGTTATATGAATAGTTGCTTTTGATGATTGCACATTTTATGAAACGACAGGGAGTCGTACAAGCAACATATGATAATGTCTAAAGAAAAATTTAAACGTCCTATCCAACCAAAATCACCATTTTGAACCGGTGTGCTTTAAGACAGAAATAGGCCCTGACCCTCCTTCCCTCCAGGGTCATTGTTTCCAGAAGAACAATACAGAACAGTTTCCCCTTGGAATGTTTTATAGCTCTGTGTGTGTGTGTGTGTGTGTGTGCATGCTTGCGTGCGTGCATGCGTGTGTGTGTGTGTGTGTGTGTGTGTGTGTGTGCGTGTGTGTGTGTGTGTATGTGTGTGCGTATGTGTGTGCGTAGGTGTGTGTACATGTAGGCTCTGGGACTCAGGTTTGCTTTTGGTTTCCATCCCAGAATCGGTTCTAGTAACAAGATAAGTCTTTCTTGGTGTTTGTTTTAACCTGCTTCGAGTGCCAGGTGGGTGGTGTTTGCCACATATAGTAGGACCATACAATAATGTACCAGGCATTCAAACAATCACAGAGAACTAAGTGAAATTAATTTATTATACATTCTAATGATTGATAACAACTTCTCTGACACAATCTGAATTGCACCCCTCCCAAACTGCCACTCCAAGCAGGCAAAAATAAATACGAAAAACACATGTATTTGCAAATACTGTGACACAGGTCTGCTCATGATACCGTATATGGCATATATACGTATTTCTTCACAGTTTCGTTACTCTATAATTGTTTTCTTTGGTTAAACAAAAAGGCCAAATAATGATTTTTTTTCTTTTTTCTTTCTAGAAGTTAGGAGAAACAATCAGTGACGGCTCTTCAGGGAATCTCTCCTCCTCCTCCCTTCACATCCTGTTGTCCGCACTTCAAACATCCCCCAGCAACATCCTGATGTGGTCATGGCAGGAAGCACAGGGCTTCCCACAGGAAGGGGAGGGGCCTAGTTGGCAGATGACTTACTTGTCTCCTTTATAAGTCAAGGAGACTTTAAAAAAAGACCCGTTCCGGGCGGCTAGGTGGTGTAGTGGGCAAGGCACTCGCCACCAATGTGGAGACGCTGGGTTCGCGTGTTCGAATCCAGCTCTCCACATTGTTTTCAGTTTAGCTGGTCGTCCGCAGTAATACACATTGGCCGTATTACGGGGAGGGAAACTGAAGGGTGGGGATCGGGCGTTGTGAACAAGCGACTCCTACAAGTCGGTTGGTGCGCCTGCGCAGTAGAATCAGGAAGTGTCGGGGGCAGCGTGAGCCTCCCACGCATTACTCCTCGACACTGAGAGATCGAGCTGCGCAGGTGAAAAGATGCGACTGCTGTTACCTCAAGTACCGGAGGGGACTTGTGCTATGTATGACTTAGTCCACATTGCAGCCGGCTTGTGGGAGGCAAGAAACAACGTTCGTGACAGGGGAGGGTTGAATTGGATGATACGAAATTGGGATGGGAGAAAATATAGAAAATGGGAGAAAAAGTGGATAAAAAAAAAAAAAAAAAGACCCGTTCCTCGATCCGAGTGGGTGCGCTCTTCCTAGCGAGGCAGGGTCACGTTGGGAACGCTGGGCGTGGAGCGCAGAGATGAGTGGGGAGAGAGAGGCTTGATGTCTTCGAAATGTGTTAAGAGCCGGTAGTTGGAAGTATTACGACCGCAGGGTAAAGTTCATCATTCGTGCTGTAGATTGAACTGCAGCCAGGAGAGTCTTACAGCCACAGCACAGAGAAAAACACCACTCCCTCATTTGTGGTCGAATTGAGATTTGAGTCAATAATTTGTGTGATTTTTGGCTCGGTACGATGCCAGGTAATAGAAAAATAGGGTCGAGGTTCAATATAACTGGATTTCTTTAACACATTGGGCGCCATGCATTGTGCCCATCATTATGCCCTCTCTGCCACCGCTGTAAGCCTATGGAGAGGTTTACCTTCTTTGCAGGGCTATAACTTTTTAAATATTATAGCTATATCGACATTACTATGGCCCATTCAACATCGGGTATCTATCGTTCCGGATGTGGGAACGTTATAATTTTTCATTCATACATTGTTGTGTTAATACCGTCGAGAATATAAGTATGTTTTTAAGCTTTTCTGCTGTAATTCCAAAAACGCTAGTTATAGGCCCTGAAGCTATGATAGATTATCGATTGGCCTTTCTTTCCTATACACGCTATATTAAAAAATTCAAATGTATATGATCGGTATACATTATGCTTCATCATGTGTGAAGGAAAGGGGGGGGGGGAGTCGTTTATAATTCCTTGATCGTCAGTAACAGCTTTATTTAGTATGGGTTGATATATTGATCAGACTGATTGCAAACAAAGAAATGGACAATCAAGCTGAAAATAACGTTACATTCCTCTTACCGTTCGCCGATGAGACTGGAGGAAAAAGATCCCAATTATTTGACGTCGATCTGCTAGATCCATTTACGGTTTGTATGACGCAATAAATGCCGAAATCATATCGATTATTGCGTTTCGAAAGCGATCCAAATGCACTCGAGTGTGTATATTGATCCACGCCACAATATATCTCTGGCGGAGGAATTTCCTCTATGCACCGATAGCCACTTCCGGTTTGGCGTGAGTGTAACTCGCCCGACCATCCACCAGGCGGCGGTATTGAAGCGTTGCAATATCAGAACAGGGTCCGGCTGCGATCCGGAGGGAGGCTGGATGAATTATGAATGCCATGGCGAAAATTTTTAATATTGATCCCAAACACGTGATACGCCGTTGTTGGCGTTCAACGTATGGCGGGCAATAACGATTTACGCCGTTCTTGGCGCACAATATGTTAATGGGAGTTGTTGATACAAAAAAACTCAAATAAAAAGGTACATTGATATCAAAAGGAAATCTTCCATTTGATTCATCCCCCGACTCACGTAGAGGAAGTTGGAGAACTGTGACAAACATGAAGAATACTTACAAAGAACATGGAGAGTGTCCGTCTGGCATGCAGCTTCCTCTGCAGGTACAGAACGCAGACAGAGAGGGAATAATTAGGAACAAAGTAAAAATTATTACGACGTTTACATGTAATTTGTACGCATGAGGACTCAAAAGCGTGGCAAAAGGAAGCTCGGCCCAAAATACAACATTATGAAATAAAGGCACTTCCTGGGTCTGAATGTGTAAACGTGTAACTGAACAGTTTAGAAAACAATGTACATCTTCAAAGAATCAACTGGGCACAAACAAAAACCCGACATGTTTCAACCTCACAGGTCTTCCACAGACGTTAGCTCTTTGAAGAAGTACATCGTTCGCTAAGCTGTTCAGTTACACATGTACATTTACTTCCATTAAAACCCTTATTCTGTAGCACCCCGGAGGTCTGCTCATCATAGCGACCAAAGTAGTACTAATGCAGGACAGATTCAGGACAGCACTACATGTTTTACGGATGACGCATGGATATCACAGGTGACAAGATAGTTCGGCACCGTTTGGCTCTCGTTATTTAGCTCCATGCAGCATCATAGAGGGAGGGAGTGTGTTCTATAGTACATATCGTCATGGCTGTGGTCTCAGCAGATCATCTCAGCCATGATGTTATTTACTAAAGCACACGCCGTTGAGTGTTTTTTATACAATATCTAATTTCAAGTTGTGAATAAATCACACTTATAAGATATAAGACTCGATACACAAATTGAGCTGTGTATATATGCAATAACTATATAACAACTAGCCGTGTTGTTATAGCAAATAGAACACAGCTCTCTGCTAATCAGATAGCTTGATCTGAACCAACTGTTGTATAGCTGTACATGATGTAGATATGGGGCGACAGTGACTCAGGACGTAGAGTGGTCGTCTGGTAATCGGAAGGTTCCCGGTTCGATTCCCGCTCCTCCCAGGCAGCGTGTCGAAGTGCCCTTGAGCAAGACACGTAACCCCCTAACTGCTCCCGATGAGCAGGGTGCCACCTTGCATGGTTGCCTCCGCCGTCGGTGTGTGTGAATGTGTGAGTGAATGGGTAAAATGTGAGGAACAGAATTGTAAAGCGCTTTGGATAAAAGCTGCTACTGTATATAAATGCACCATTTACCATTTAGATTGATTAATGTACCAGTATTACTGTTCCTTACCAGGGTCTGGTTGGCGGACAGCATGGTGGAGTTGCTCTCGTCCCCTCTGATGGGAACCAGGGGCATGGTGCCAAACTTTTGCTTGGAGATGTCTGAAGAGGAGTGACGCCTCAGCACCGGAGGTCGAGGGTCATCGTTCTGCACGAGGGTGGGGGGGGGTCATAATCAGCACACAGAGAGAAGATACACCATTCTGCACGAGGGTGGGGGGGTCATGATCAGCACACAGAGAAAATACGCCGTGTCAATAGAGGCTGTTTGGAAGGCCCATTTGTCCTCCATGTTGTAAGAGACAACGGTTGCTATGTGCAAAACAACAGTTGCTATTTGTGAGATATATGAGAGATAAATCAACAGAAATGTAATAATTTTACTTTTATTATTAGATCTTGTAAACAAGTCGCAGTGGAATGGTAATATCATGATATTATCAAAAATATTAAAAAGTGGTTACCAATGGTTACAGGCAGCCATATTGGAAGAACGAGAACTCCACAAACATTCTGTGCAAGGCCTCTATTGTTCTAGACCTTTTCAAACTTAAACATTCTAAATGAGCCCAAGTGCACTTCCTGTTTCAGTGTAGCTGGCAGGAAATAAACCTCGGCACAAGCCGTTTCCCTAGCAACACAATCCTACTGAAAAGGGTCTGTATGCAAAACCTATAATGATATTGTGAAAAGTATCGCAAAGAGTAACGTGGTCTCCTAGTGCTGAATAATTTCCGTGACCCATCCTAATCTTATTATTCTAGTTTAAAAAGAAACAACAAGGGGCGGTCAGGTGGCGTAGCGGAGATTGCGCTCGTCACCAACGCAGGAGATGCTGGGTTCGAGCCCAGCTCTCGGCGTTGCCACCAGCCTGGCTGGCCGTTCACACTAATACAATTGGCAGTATTAGGGGGTGGGGAAGCTGGCGGGTGGGAAGCTGGCGGGTGGGAATCTGCCGTTGTGGACAGCGACGCCTACAGGTCAGGTCTCGGCGCTTGCTAAGCGGGGCAGGACTTGGTGGAGATAGCGTGCCCTCCCACGCGTTACACTTCACCAATGAGAGTCCTCGCTGCCAAGTGAAAAGACGTCACTGGCTGTCGGCGCACGTCTCGGAGGAAGCGTGCAATCGACTCGGGACGCCCTTGTACCGACTCGTAGGAGAACATGCATACAGCAGCCAGGTAGGGGAGGGGGGGGGAATTGGAACAATGACTAATTGGGATGGGGAGAAAATCAGAGAGAAAAAGAAAAAAAAACGAACATGTGAAGATTGATACTGAACGGACAGTGATTTTTTGATCAAGTGTAAGTTAAGAAGTAAAGTAAGTTTATTTATCTATTTTCCTCGTTGGGGTAAAAGGGCTCCTGGTCGATACAAATGACGCTCTCAATTAAAAGGCACACCAGACACACACCTGTGCTTTGAGGATAGTGGTGATCCAGTCCCAGAGGTCAGTCTCACAGTTACAACACAGGTAGCTGAGGGGGAGAGAGAGAGAGAGAGAGAGAGAGAGAGAGAGAGAGAGAGAGAGAGAGAGGTTCACATTTTAAAATCAACCGAAGTTGCACCAAAGTGCTTTACAATGTAAAACAAACATACCAAAAATCAACAATGATAACAAAAATAAACAAAACACAATCAAGAAGACCAGGGATGGACGGCTTAACGAGCCTCAAAGGCCAAAGATAATAAATAGGTCTTCAGCAAATCCCTAAGGTCTGAGCAGAATTTATTTGCAGTGGCAGACAGCTTGAGGACAGCCACCACAAAAGCTCGGTCGCCTTTTGTCCTCAGCCTAGACCTTGGGACAGATAAAAGCAGCTCATTGGATGATCTCAGAGCTCTAGCTGGGGTGTGGACATGAAGGAGTTCAGCTAAGTACTGAGGGGCCAGACCATTTAATGCCTTAAAGACAAGCATCCCGGTTTTAAAGTCTATCCTGAAACGAACAGGCAAGCCAGTGCAGGGAAGCGAACACTGGTGTCATGTGTTCGTGCTTCTTGGTACCAGTCAAGAGACGCGCGGCAGCAGATCTGGTCTAGAACCACATATTATCCATTACAGTAATATAGCCTAGATCAGGGGTTCTCAAACTTTTTTATACCACAACGGTTACAACCCCATTTTATTTAGGAATATCAAAATAAAAGCACACGTTGTTGAACTTAATCTTGATCATGGATTAACTTGATCATGGATATTTATTAGAACATTTTATTACAGCACTATGTTATCAATAGACATTTATAAAACGAGGCATATTTAGCCAAAATATGTTGCCAGAACATAATTCTTTTTTTCAAATGAATTGCCAATAAAATCAGACAAGTGTGAGCTCCACTGTCACCTACCCACAATCGCAATTTGGGTCGCGACCCGTAGTTTGAGAACTGCTGACCTAGATGATACCAGAGCATGGATAACCCTCTCCAAAGCACTGGGAGAGAGGTAGGGCTTCACTTTGACCAGGAGGCTCAGCTGAAAAAAGGACCCTTGTGCTCCAGAGCAATGTTGTCGAATTTAAAACCACTATCAAACGTGACCCCAAGGCTTTTGATAAAAGAGTTTATTTGCCGAGAGAGAACAGAGTAGAGATAAACCCTCCAGTCATAAGGGCATGGAAGGGACACAACACATTACACAAGACATTCCTGACCCTCTCCATGTAGAACAATACACATACACAAGCGCGCACAAAACACACACACCTTGTCTAGGCATTCCTGACCCCACCACTGCACACAGACTCACATACAGTACACACACACACACACACACACACACACACGTACACGCACACAGAACAATGAACACAAAACTTATGCAACAGCCTAGGTCATGTCAGTCTATTCAGAGTGTACTGTGTACAACCAGGAAGTCCAAACACAGTGTCGTGCGTAGATAAACATTACGTATCGCATGCGACAATGTTCCAACTGTGTCCCACTTCTGTTTCGCCTCTCAATACTGAATTGTTTTAAAAAGAGATTTTAAGATATTCTGTTTGCATGCCGTTTGTCTTTAAAATGTTGTAATAAAGATAAAAAAGAAACAAACTTACAGTTGTTGTTTGTCTAACATAACGGTGAGCCCCCATCTGAAAAAAACAAATTTCTTTTATTATAATCATAAGAACGTATGCATTGATTATTTGACCAACAAACCATACAATTCACGTTTTAAAGACAGTAGAGGTACTTCTTGTGATGGATCACATTCAGACTCCAAGCAATTTGAATAGATTTTACAACTGCAAATACATGGGCTGTCCAAAACATTAGTTATATGGTTCTTCGGTGCAAGGGTTAATTTAATTTGTGGAATAATTATTGACATTTGTCAATATTACATCTACCACTTATCTCTGTAGAGTAAATTCACCTCGTTGGAGCTTTCAGTTTCCTCCGGATCCCGATGTAGATCTTCAGAGATTTAAGAGGCCATTCTTTTTCAGGTTTGATGCTCTGGAGAGAGAAATCAATCAATCAGCTGACAGGCCGACCAACCAATCGTAGTGAAGCTAAACTCTGGCAGGAGGGCGGTACCTTCTTGTCTTTGAGCAGCAGCAGTTTGTGGTCTTTGATCTGGAAGGTTCGGTCCTGGAACTTGTTTCCTTGGAGGAGTTTCGGAGGCTCCTCGCGACACTTCAACAGGCCCACCTTCATGATGTCACTGTTGTAGGCTGGGAGGAGAATCATCATCATCATTAGTGATGCACGATATATCGGCCGCCGATATAATATTGGCCGATATGGCAGTTTTTTTTACACATCGGTATCGGTCCGATATCAAGATAGGGCCGATATAAAAAAATTATATAATATATATATATATTTTTTTATTAGTCTTTTTCTTTTTACATGTTTTGGCCTTAAATAGTTAAAAAATATCAGTCATTTCTGAAAATAAGTTATTACAAAAGTAAAAAAAAGAAAAATGAATTTTGGAAAATAGCTCTATTTGATTATCATAAAAAAGCGTTTTCTATACGGAGATATCGGCATCGGTAAATATCGGTATCGGCCAGAACAGCAATATTAATATCGGTTATCGGCCACAATTTTCACATCGGTGCATCACTAATCATCATCATCATCATCATCATCAGTCATTCAGTAAAACTCACAGAAAAGTATTGGTATCATTAATTTGCTGATACTATTGTTGGTGGGCCAAATACATCTAACCTTTCTAGTGTCCTTACATGGACGATAGGACTGGACTTACATGTGGCTGAACAACATGCTGATGCCCTTTCATTTGGACACTTTCTTCACTACAATGTGTGTGTATGTGTGTGTGTGTGCGCATCTGTTTAGAAATTCTTTCATGATCTCACATGTGTGTGTGTGTGTGTGTGTGTGTGTGTGTGTGTGCATATTTGTTTGGAAATTCTTTCATGATCTCTGATTTGGTCACTTTCTTCACTACAGTGTGTGTGTGTGTGTGTGTGTGTGTGTGTGTGTGTGTGTGTGTGTATGTGCGTTTGCGTGTGCGTGAGTGTGTATGTGTGTGTCTGTGTGTGTGTGTGTGTATTCTTGTTTGATGACTGACATGTGAGGAGGTTGACGCCCTCTCCTTTTGGTACCCTCTTCACCACCAGGTAGGCAGAGCTAGGGTCGGCCATCTTGCACCACTGCAACGCCTGTTCCAGAACCTTCTCTTTGGGGTGCAATGGACGCTCTGCAACAACAAGAGAAAGCAATGTTTAAGCATTAGCTACCCCCTTTTTGTCAAAGGATCACACCATCATTCAGACTCAGACAAGAACATAGATACCAATTCCCTCTCTGTACGTTCAGTAGAAAGCTATCCAGCTGCAAGCTAGCTTAGCACAAATGAATGGAAGCGGATACGGATCAGCTAGCCTAGCTGTTGGCCAAAAACATCTCTCCCGGAGTTTTAAGCTAGGCTAGCCGATTGGTATCCGCTTCCGCACATTTGTGCTAAACTAGGTTAAGCACACAGGTGGATTCTTAAAATGGGCGGCATTAGCCCTTTAAGGACACTCAAAGCTTAAAAAAGCACAACTTATTTTAAGTGCTATGGGATTCCAATCATTCTCAACAGTTATGAAGTGACAGCCTCAACTCAAAGTCGTCAACAATCTCACAGTTTCCATTTCCTCGTATCTCTCATACTTCTTCAAATCTAATCTCAGCGATGGTACACACATACCAGGGCTTTTAGATCAAGTCTCTTCCGTTCTGTACTTCTTTCACTTCTGCCAACATGCTGTCTTGAGCAGAAAGAGGCTAACAGTGTAGCTACAGCACATGAAGCGTAGGGATATTCTATCCCTCCGTCAACAAGTTTACGGTAATACAGATAGGACTTCATAATCTGTCTGGGGGACTCTCAGAAACTCCAGATATTTAACATTTAAGATCTTTAACATTTCCCCCCCGAGATCATAATTATTAATTCAAGATTTGTCTAAGACTTGTTCAAGTCTCTTAAACAGACGACTTGCCAACGGCTAAAGCATACTGTATGAAATGGGTCTGAGGTAACTATTTAGGTTCCGGAAGAACTGAACTATCTCAAACCCCCGCCCTGGTTGTAGCTTCTGGTAATAAAAACAAGATTAGCCATGATAATATCACTCTGCAGCATAGAAAGCCACGAGGTCTCAGAGATCATAAAACCACACCTCGTGATGATGATCTTCTGATTCAAAGCGTGTTTATTTTTTTTTAAGAAAAAGACGAGCAACAAGGAATGCTTTTCTCTTTTTTTGTCTTGTTGGAACCAGAAAACTGTGATTAGAAACTGAAATATTAGTCGAAGGTTGTAACCGTTATGTACATTTTATACATTATATAATTTGCATGGGGGAAAACATTGAAACAGCGCTATATCGCAATATTTAGCATGCCAATATTATATCGATACGCTGACGGAAAATAACGATATTTAAATGTATATTCCGTTTTCTTTGCTCGCCCTGGTGATTCCCAGCCGTAGTCTATTTTAAATATATACAACTGCGTTATGATTTCAGAGGCCTGTGTGTTCCTGCGGAGGCTATAGGGCCACAGTCGTTTACAGAGGCATGCTGTTGCCAGGGAAACAGCTCGAGCCCAAGTGTATTTCCGGTCCCCTAAAAACAGAGGGATGGCTATTCGCGACCCACCGACATGGTCAAGCGCAGATAGAACAGTGAATGGTTCTTATTTTCCCTCCTCAGGATATTTAACTTGATTCATCTGCTACATAGGCTTCAAATACCGTATTCATGAAGATCTTTACCAAAGATTATCAGTATAGATTTCTATATCTTTTCATGACCCCCCCAAATCATCTCGCGACCCCACATTAAGAACCACAGAGCTGTGCTAAATACCCCAAATATGGAAATACACTTTATTCATTATACAATAGAATGAGGGTCCAGGATAGGGGGGAGGGAGGTGTTAACAAAAGGCCATGAGGAATTTCCCACAACTTCATTAGAATGTTTATGAAAAGACGTCTGGAACCAGAGCGGGCGGGCGGGCCCTATGGAACTGGAGTATCATTGGCTCACCCAGCTGTCCTTCCTCAATGGCCTCGAAGGTCATCCAGACGTTTTCCCCGGCGGGGACGTTCCTCATGTAGAGCACTTGATTGGTCAGCTCCTCGGCACACATAGTGGGAGACACCTGGGCGGGGAGGGAGGGAGGAGTCAGGAGGGAGGAGTCAGGAGGGAGGAGTCAGGAGGGAGGAGTCAGGAGGGAGGAGTCAGGAGGGAGGAGTCGGGAGGGAGGAGTCAGGAGAGACAAGTCAGGAGGGAGGAGTCAGGAGGGACAAGTCAGGAGAGACGAGTCAGGAGAGACAAGTCAGGAGAGACAAGTCAGGAGAGACAAGTCAGGAGAGACAAGTCAGGAGAGACAAGTCAGGAGAGACAAGTCAGGAGGGAGGAGTCAGGAGGGAGGAGTCAGGAGGGAGGAGTCAGGAGGGAGGAGTCAGGAGGGACGAGTCAGGAGGGACAAGTCAGGAGAGACAAGTCAGGAGGGACAAGTCAGGAGGGACGAGTCGGGAGGGACGAGTCAGGAGGGACGAGTCAGGAGGGAGGAGTCAGGAGGGAGGAGTCAGGAGGGACAAGTCAGGAGGGAGGAGTCAGGAGTCAGGAGGGACAAGTCAGGAGGGAGGAGTCAGGAGGGAGGAGTCAGGAGGGACGAGTCAGGAGGGAGGAGTCAGGAGTCAGGAGGGACAAGTCAGGAGGGAGGAGTCAGGAGGGACAAGTCAGGAGGGAGGAGTCAGGAGTCAGGAGGGACAAGTCAGGAGGGACAAGTCAGGAGGGAGGAGTCAGGAGGGACAAGTCAGGAGGGAGGAGTCAGGAGTCAGGAGGGACAAGTCAGGAGGGACAAGTCAGGAGGGAGGAGTCAGGAGGGACAAGTCAGGAGGGACAAGTCAGGAGGGAGGAGTCAGGAGGGACAAGTCAGGAGGGAGGAGTCAGGAGGGACAAGTCAGGAGGGAGGAGTCAGGAGGGAGGAGTCAGGAGGGACAGTTTAACTTCCTTCACACTGGCCCTCAACATGGGTGGGGCCCAGAGGCCCCCAGGGGTCCTGGAAGGGGCTCCCCCAGAGACATGGAGGATAGTTTTCATTTCATTACTATTTCATTTCGATATACGTTTGCCCAGTTAGAGGATTGTATAAGGAAGACCATTGTGATCACAGTGTTGTAGCACTTGAGTGGACTCATGACTCGACTTGGACTGGAGCACTGATGACTCGGACTCAAACATTGACTGCATTTGGACTCCAAAAGGTGCAGATGAGGTCTTGTTAATTGATAAATGCAGTTATTTTTTTATACTTTTTTTGTAATAAGCCCTAATCATTTGGCATAAGATATTGATGGCTAGTGCATTTGTTTGGCTATTGTGTCACAAAGTAAATAAACTCCCTTTGAAATGGTAACCTCTGTGTCATTTATGTTTTGATTTTTTACTTTTTTTTGTCTCGAACATAGAAACATAAAACAAGTTTAAAAAAACAAAAAGGTAAATAGTCAAAGACTATTTCCATACAGTTCAATAAGTTTTCGAGAAGGGACAGGGGGAAGTAAAAACGTATCAAGCCCTGCCCCTTCCTTACACTATTTTACATTATAATAATATAATACAAATAAAAAATAATATAACAAATAATGAAAATGTTTATAAAAGTACAGTTTGTTATATACCGGTATACAAATGTCCAAATGAGAAAATATATATATTAGGCAGTCACATTACTGCTCAAGCTCCTCTCTCTTATATGTGTCCATAAGTGCTTGCATATAGCTGCCTTTAAATTGGTTGATATTATTGCTTAATTTTATACTCGCATCCAGACCATTCCAGAGTGATACCCCACAAACTGCAATGCACATGCTTTTAAGAGTTGTACGTACAGTAGGTTGTTTTAAAGCTAATGTCCCTCTAAAATTATAAACACTCTCTCTAGCCATGAAAACGTTTTGAATGTTGCTTGGTAATTTGTTTTTTATTGCCAGAAACATAATTTGTGCAGTTTTGAATTTGATTAAGTCCATGAATTTTATGTTTGACTCTTTACAAACAGACTATTTGTGTGATCTAAATAGCGACCATGATGTACCATGATGTATGTATGGCTCTTTTTTGCAGTATGCATATCTTTTGTAAGTTGCTTTTATTTCCCCAAGTTTCAACACAGTATGATAGATATGGTACATGTTTAATGTAGACCTTTTTTTATTTGTACGTCAGCTCTTTGACTGCCAGAGTGGAGTGGAGTCAACCTCGATGACTTGGACTCGGACTAGGGTAATGGGGACTCGACTCGGACTCAACTCGGGCTCTTCTTTGGTGACTCGGACTTGAGATTTAGTGACTCGACTACAACACTGTCTGATCATAGGTTTCACTCTCTCCACTATGATCTCCTCAACTACAGCACAGACAGCCATGGAACTCTGGACTCAGAGCTCGAGATGAGGGGGACAAAGTTGAGGGGGACAACGTTTTTTACTTGAATGGAAAGTGTACGTGGTTCTCTATGTTGTGACTACATTTCATGACCCAATTAGGTTGTTTTTCTTGATTCCTGAAATGTTGACCCTCGTGGAGATACAAGGTTTTCACCCGATAGCAGTGATTAAACTTTGGATTCCAGACTAAAGAAGTAGGTAAACAAGTACACCTTCTTGAAACAAGTGTTGTGCTAGTATTGCATCTTGGTTTGTTTCAGTGAGGAATGCTATTAAAGCTAACATGCCTTTTCTGGGAAACACAAGGACATTATGTGTTAAACATTTTCCTCCAGTGAGTGTCAAGTGAAGAAAAGTAATCAACTGAAATTCAAAATGTCAACATTTTGACTTACAATATCATGAAATAAGTATGATGAGTCTTAAAAACAAGATCAAATCCATTGCTAAGCTTGTTTTCTTGTTGTGGTGGAGGTAGATAACATACTTTGAGAGTGACGCAACAGTCCGATATCTTCATCTCCAGATACACCTCGATGATCAGGTCGCCGGCTTGGGAGAGCTTTAGAGAGAAGACGATATCAAAAATAATATGTACGTTCTAGTCAACCGATTTTAATTGATCTTCAATTTGCTTATCTGTTTTGTCCATTGTAATGACCAAGTGTGAGTAAGTATGAGCGTACCTGAGTGTCCTTCCAGGTCGTTATTAAGCTGATCTCTAGTTCTATTTGGGTCTTGTGTTCTTCATCAATCTGAAAAGAGCAAACATAATCAAACATAATCAAGGTGCTTGTGGTAAACATATTAAATATGCGGGCAGTGGTAAACATATTAAATATGCGGGCAGTGGTAAACATATTAAATATGGGGGCAGTGATAAACATATTAAATATGGGGCAGTGGTAAACATATTAAATATGGGGGCAGTGATAAACATATTAAATATGGGGCAGTGGTAAACATTAAATATGGGGGTAGTGGTAAACATTAAATATGGGGGCAGTGGTAAACATTAAATATGGGGGCAGTGGTAAACATTAAATATGGGGGCAGTGGTAAACATATTAAATATGGGGGTAGTGGTAAACATTAAATATGGGGGCAGTGGTAAACATATTAAATATGGGGGTAGTGGTAAACATTAAATATGGTGGCAGTGGTAAACATTACATATGGGGGCAGTGGTAGTGTAAAGAAAAGAGGCTTGTGACTGGAAGGTTGGTAGTTCAAATGTCTGCACTGGTAAAAGAAAGGGGGTGCGTCAGCTAAATGACAAAATGTAAATGTAATGTAAACTCAGGTTGGGAAGTTCCCTTGAGCAAAGCACTTAATCCCCACCTGCTCAAAAGAAGCTCAGTGGCTTTTTATTTAAAAATGTCTTACTGAGTTTTATTAAGGGTTTCATTAAGAGTTTTATTGGGAGATTTATTATTATTATTATTATTATTATTATTATTATTATTATTATTATTATTATTATTATTATTATTATTATTATTATTATTATTATTATTATTATTATTATTATTATTATTATTATTATTATTATTATTATATATCTTTTTTATTATGTTCACTATGAGTGTGTTCTTCTTTATGAAGAGTATATGTATAATGAGTATGTGACAAGTAAAACTTTGACTTTGACAGTCAGCCTGTGGTTGTACTGGGCAGCTCCCAGGTATGAATGGTGTTATATACTCACATCAAAGACATACAGGTAGTTGTCTATGAGATCTTCTAATATCTTAACCTCATTCTCTCCTTTCCCGTCGGTCTGGAAGAGGCTGGGGGCAAACAGCAAGGACAGGTTCTTGGTGCACATCTGGTTCAGGTCTGCACACTTCTGGACCCTGGGAGGGATGAAGAAATATGTTAATGATCTTCAAAGAGCATATCAATTGATAGAGGGTGGAAGATGAGAAAGGAGGGAGGGAAGGAAGGGAGTCAGAAAAGGAAGGGAGAAAGAAAGAAAGAAAGAAAGAAAGAAAGAAAGAAAGAAAGAAAGAAAGAAAGAAAGAAAGAAAGAAAGAAAGAAAGAAAGAAAGAAAGAAAGAAAGAAAGAAAGAAAGAAAGAAAGAAAGAAAGAAAGAAAGAAAGAAAGACATCCGGACATTGTGAACATTGTGAGAGGCGCAGTAGGTCCTCTGACCTGTAGAGGTGGCTGATGAGCACAGACAGGGTGCTCCTGTTGATCCTGGGAAGACTACGGATGATCTCCTTATATCTGTCCAACCGCTGGCTCTTCTGGGGGATTTCTATGAGGGAGCAAACGAGGAAACTCATTATAAAACTGTGTTGTCCCAGTAGAGTAGACCCACTGACCCAGTAGACCCAATAGAACCAGTAGAGCAGTAGAGTAGACCCAGTAGAACCAGTAGAGTAGACCTAGTAGAACCAGTAGACCCAGTAGAACCAGTAGACCCAGTAGAGTAGACCCAGTAGAACCAGTAGACCCAGTAGGGTAGACCCAGTAGAACCAGTAGACCTCACACCAACCATGCCACCCCCCCAGGCGTCACCTCAGTTGGAAAATCTTGTTGGTCGCCATCTTGGTCCTTAGTACTATATACATGAATGGCTAATTCCCCACCACAATACATCCGTGCAATAGACAACCTCCCCACCTTTGTTTCCTGTCTCAAAACACATCTGTTCATTCTGGCATACCGGTATTCACTTTAATTTTAAGTTTATTATAACTGCTCCCCTATGTGTAACTGTAATATTGTGTTTTTACTGTGTGTAATTGTATTTGTTTTTAACCCTGTACGGCGACCTTGGGTGCTTTGAAAGGCGCCTTTAAATAAAATATATTATTATTATTATAAAACATTGACCTTGATCAGCGTTGTCAATCTTTGACCAACTTGAAAATAATTCAATAGTGCAGCACCTTGGCTGACTGTCAACATATCCACCAAGTTTATAAATGAGAGTCACACACACAACACACACACAACACACACACACACACACACACACACACACACACACACACACACACACACACACACACACACACACACACACACACACACACACACACACACACACACACACACACACACACACACACACACACACACACACACACACACACACACACACACACACACACACACACACACACACACACACACACACACACACACACACACACACACACACACGTTGTTGGAACATTCCATAGATCTACATTCATTCCCTTGAATTCAACAACTTCCATGCCTAACCCTAACCCGTAATCTAACCCAAACCCTAGAATAGCTCCTTCTCCTTGTTGTGTCTGGCCAACGTCCCCAGAACGACAAAAAAAACTCTTGTTTTCATAATGGTAAGAAAACAATGGACACACACACACACAGAGAGTGAGCGATCACAGCCCCCCGTGCTCTTCCTGCACGTCGCCCTGCCAGAACCCTGCGTTGGACTCACTGGCAGCTTCCTTCCACAGCTGGTGCAGGTCGGCCATGAAGATGGGGTCGTCGATCTCTCGGAAGAACCTCTTCAGCACGTCCGTCACGTCCTCGATGAAGTTGTCCCCGATGCGCAGCTTGACGTTGCGGGCGTCCCTGCGGAACTCCTCCATCAGCAGCTTGATCCTGGAGTTGGCCCCGTTCTTCCTGTAGATCCCCTCGTGACCCAGGCCTGCGGAGCGCACTCACCAGAGGCTGAGATACTGTATGTACGTATGTAGGAGGCAGGACGTTTTCTGACACTTAAAGGGATCCTGGAACTTGCCGTGTGGCATCTAGGGACCGATGTCTTTAAATGGTTGATTTACAGTAGATAAACTAGCTAGTGCTCCCCCCCCCCCCCCTTTTTTTTATTGGTTTTTTCCCCCCTCCATTTTCCTCAGATTTTCTCCCATCCCAATGTTAGTCGTTATGCCAATTCCCAATCCCCTTCCTGGTCGCTGCGCACTTACCCCCCACAGTCGGTCTGGGAGAGTGGAGGCTATCATGTGCTTCCTCCGACACACGTCCAGCCAATCAACCGCTTCTTTTCACCTGGCAGCGCGGATTCTCATTGAGAGGGCGTAGCGTGTGGAAGGATCACACTATCCCACTCAAGTCCTATCCGCGCTTAGCAGGCGCCCCGACCGAACTGTAGGAGTCGCTGTTTACAACGACCCGGACCCACCCTGCCAGCTTCTCCCACCCTCTAATACAGCCAATTGTATTAGTGTGAACGGCCAGCCAAGCTGGTGACAACCCCGGAGCTGTGAGCTGGACAGGCGAATCTAGCCGCTCCGGGGTTTGGTGACGAACGCAATCTCCGTTACGCCACCTGACCGCCCGCTCTTCCCCCTTTTTAAATATTTTTTATTCTATTTATTTTTGGGCTTTCTGTATTTTTCACCCATCCCAATTTAGTCGTTATACCAATTATCTTCCTGGTCGTTGCGCACATTGCCCCACTGTCGGCCTGGGGAGGGTGTAGAACTACCACATGCCTCCTCCGATACATGTGGAGTCGTCAGCCGCTTCTTTTCACGCTATCTCCCCCAGATCCCCTCCCTGCTGAACAGGCGCCACGACCGACCAGTAGGAGTCACAGTTTACAACGACCAAGACACACACACCCCCCACCGGCTTCCCACCCGCAAACACTGCCTATTGTGTTAGCAGGGACGACTGACCAAGCCGGAGGTACCACTGACAGCTGGATTCGATCCCAGAGTCTCTGCGGTGGCAGGCGAGTACTTAGTCCACTGCGCTACCCAGCCGCCCGACTCGTCCCCCTTTTTGATACCCTGCTGATGGTATAAATGATGCATTATGAATATGGGCTTTGGTCATAGATGACTGCGGTGTTTCGGGGGGGGGGATACACCCTTCGCTGTAAGCTGCCAACAGCGTAAGTCTATAACTAGAAGGACGACAATGTGTTTTACATTTTTTTTTTACAACTGAGGTAGGTGGATTACATTTTTGGAGACTAAAGTACAGAAAAAGGTACCGCTGGGTACCGGTATCGATTCACAGGTACCGGTACCGGTATCGGTTCAAATGTGAATGGTACCCAACCCTAACTATGATGTGAACGTTACTCACCATACTGAGTGATGAAGGCGATGCAGCTGTCTACTATGATGGGAATGTCGTGCCTGGTGAGCTGCTGTTCTCTCAGGGTGTTCCCCTTCCCTCCCGCTGCCCTCTGGATGTCAGCGTACCACAGGGAGAAGTCTGTACGACCCGCCCCCTGCAGGTGGAGCGTCCTGGCGGGGGAGAAACAGGGCATTTCTTTTTATTATATCCATGGTAACTAGGGATGCTCGATATTGGCTTTTTTACCGATACCGATATACCGATATTGTCCAACTCTTAATTTCCGATACCGATATCAACCGATACCGATATATGCAGAGTCCCCCCCCCCAAAAAACGGAATAATTTCAGGTAATTAACATTACATATCTCTTGTTGTGGAATTAACACAACATTATGCATACTTTTGACAATAAATAAAATCAGAATTTGTTCTTACTTGCTTGCCTGGGTAAATAAAGGTTATAGAAATGTAAAAAAAAAAAAAAAAAAAAAAAAAAAAAAATTGAAAACCAATACAGATATTTTCCGATATCACATTTTAATGCCGATATCGGCCGATAATATCGGTAGGCCGATAATATCGGACATCCCTAATGGTAACCATTTTACTTTAGGTGCCATAATAACAATAATGGCTAAATATCCAAAACATTGAACAGGGGACATTGAATCCTTGTGTTGTGTTAATTACAAAAACTAGCAATACCTCGTCTTATAGGGACTGCTACTTTATCATTTCATTGAGCTATAATTAACACACAACGCGTGGATTCAATGTCCCCGATGACATCACTGGTGGCCATATTCAAAGTAATCTACTCTCAATAACTGTCAAACTAAATGAATGTGCGCAGAACTGTTTAGAGGTTTTGGATGTGTGCAAAATAAGTCTGCATTGTTTTTTCGACAAAGTGCCCCTTTAACAAACCGTTGATTTACCAACAGTTACTCAAGTCTCACACCTGATGAATGAATGAATGAATGAATGAATGAATGAATGAATGAATGAATGAATGAATGAATGAATGAATGAATGAATGAATAAATTAATGAATGAATGAATGAATGAATGAATGAATGAATGAATGAATGAATGAACACTTTATTTAACAGATTGCAGAATGGGTACAATACAGTACGGCTCAATACAGACAATTGTTAAGGGGATGCAGACCAGAGAAAGACGTTTGTCTTGTTTACATCAGGGTCCCCCATTTTCAATTCATAGTGACATTTATGACATACACAACATACATGACATCATGACATTTATGGCATAGGGACATACATGACATACAGGTATATAGTACTGTTACATTTGTGACATATATGATATGCAAATATACAGTACTGTTACCCATACTGATGATGCCAAACTTCTTTTTGTTGTACTGTACTCGTGCTGTATAATAACAATACATTTTAATCTAATCTAACCTGATCAGTGCAGGGGAATGACTTCCACTTCCCTTCCCCCATGGATACCATCAGTAAAGAACCATCTGTTTGACTCTACCTGCTTACCTCTAATTCTGAAAGTTAACCATCACTTAAATTATATTAGTTTTTTGTTAACATTTGGTTTCTTGTTGGTTCCTACAGTAGTACTTCATCATTATTTGTGCAATAGTATTGCCAATAGGTCTGAACCAGAATTTAAATCTTATTTGGGTGTAAGAGCTCACACAAACATATGTGGGGCTCACAAATTCAGTGCCCCATTCTTAAAATGGGTGGCATTCCGCTCGGAGGGAAGAGACAGTTGTGATTGGAGGATCAATAAAATATATAGGTCAATATATAGTCTATTTACATAAGCTACCAACTTTCTGTAAGAAAATATTTCTTTATTGACGTGGCGTCCAAAATGTTGGCGTGTCTTGTGAACTCACCTTCCTTTTTCTACCAAAACCAGGATGTCCTTTTTGTCATGGTTGTCACTCTCAGAAGTTATACCTTGGAAACAAAAAGAGAACAGATATCAGACCAGGCAGTCAAGTGTCCAGTATCTCAATAAGAAGACATCCTGATCATGTGACTGAGAGAAGAAACAACAACAACAACACCAACAACACCAACAACAACACTAGCAACTCTAGTATAGGTTAAGGTTAGGTGTGAGGTCTGTAAGGTTAAAGGAACACGCCAACATTATGGGAAATGTCTTCTCCAGAGTCAGACAAGAAGATAGATACCAATTTCCTCTCTGTGTTCAGTGGAAAGCTATCCGGCTGCAAGCTAGCCTAGCTCAGCACAAAAGAATGGAAGTGGATACGGACCACTAGCCTAGCTTAAAACTCCGGGAGAGGTTAGCTGGTCCATATTCACGTCCATTAATTTCAGAGAGGAAATTGTTCTTCCATCTTCTTGTCTGACTCTGAAGAAGACAAGTGCATTTCCCATAATGTTGGCGTGTTCCTTTAAGGTTAGGGCTATGGTGTTAAGTGTTATGTTTTATGCTTAGATGTTGCAATTTTTTTGTTTTAATCCTCTTTTTCTCCGCCTGATTTTCTATTTTTCTCCCCATCCCAATTTAGTCGTTATGCCAATTCCCCCCCCCTCCCCTACCTGGTTGTTGTGCACATGTTCCTCCTACTGGTCGGTACAAGGGAACCCTGAAGTCTACCACCTGCTTCCTCCGACACATGTGGAGACAGCCAGTGGCTCTCTTTTCACCTGGCAGCGAGGACTCTCATTGGCGAAGTGTAACGCGTGGGAGGTCACGCTGCCTTCACCATTTCCTGCCTATCGCAGAGCAGGTGCCCAGACCTGACCTGTAGGCGTCGCTGTCCACAACGCCAGATTACCACCCTCGACTTCCCTCCCCCTAACTCAGCCAAACGAGTTAGTATGACGATCGGCCCAAGCCGCAGGCAATGCTGACTCCGGGAGTCGAGACCGCAGCCTCTTGCATTGGTGACGAGCACAATCTCCGCTACGCCATCCGACCGCCCAATTAGATGTTGCAATTTAACCAACAAGTGACGACCATAATCTGTTCCCAAGGTGACTCTGACATCAAGGCCACCTAATCTTCCCTTCTCCTTAATTGGCTGCTATCAATCCCCGTCTCCTGAGCCGTTCAGCCATTGTGTAGTGTGATGTGTGCCGGGTGCCAGTGTGTATGGCAGCCATTGAGCCTGCGTAGCCCAAGTTTGGGTGCTACCAGTGGTGGTGAAGGAGGCAATTTACACCCTACATTGTAAAGTGCTTCGAGTGTCTAGAAAAGCGCTATATAAATGTAATGAATTATTAATAAAAGGTGAGTGTCACACTGACTGAGTTCCTGCAGGCGGTTGAGGTTGAGGATGTCCTCGGCCGCGCCCTCGTTCCCGGGGCAGATGAACAGGTTGGACTTCTGCAGGACAAAGTAGGCCGCCTTCCACTGCTGGGGGTCCAGCATGGCCTTGTAGCGCAGCAGGCCGACCCGCTCGAACTCCCTCGTCAGCAGGCAGTGGCAGCTGAGCGGTGTGGCGGCCTGGGAGAACCCGCGACAGGGAAGAGAACAGATAGAATAGAATAGAAATCCTTTATTTTATAAATTCGGCACTACAGATTGTTCACAGTAAACGATAAACATTTAGGTAGTCAATAAGACTAAAATAAGAATAATAATATAAAAAAATAAGAATAAAAAATTAAATACAATCCGGGATATACATTCTGGTATGTATATGCATTCTAAAATCTTAAATATAAAACATACAGCCAAAAATATACAGAAATATCCAGTAAAATGTACAGTAATAAGTAAAGTGTCCAGGAAGATTATGCCAGATGCTCACCATACTGGGTAAGAAGAACGTTCGATTGTTTAAAAACTAATCTGCATCTGGAGTTGCGATCGTCAGTGAAATGGGAGACATTGCCATGCTCTAGGTTTTCAGTGGCACAGAGGATGGCTAGCTATGGCCTAAAGATCCACCGACATGTGCAGTGCCATTAAGGGATGGCCTGTGTACGTTGAATAGGATAGCTGCGACCGCGTACGTGCATCCATCCACGCGTACGTGCATTCACATACACACATGCATGCATTCACATACACACATGCATTCACATACACACACACACACACACAACCACTTAACCTCCATGCCAAATTGCAGCCTCCTACGGTGAAAACCGTGGGCGCTACAGGGTGGGGACACTTTTGTGGCCAAACCAACCAACCAACTAACTAGCAGAGCGAGCTGTAGAGCTGCTGGTCGAAGCGAATAAACTGAAGACTGGGTTCCAGCAAAGGGAACTACAGTCGGTGAGTAATAAATCACATTTGTCAAGCAAAATAGACAGAGATCTTTTTAAATATACACTGTCAAACTCATTTTCACTTAATGGAACACATCAACATTTTGGGAAATTAGCTTACAGTCTTCTCCAGAGAGAGACAAGAAGAGAGATACCAGTTTCCTCTCTGTGCGTTCAGTAGAGAGCTATCTGGCTGCACGTTAGCCTAGCTTAGCTAAATGAATGGAAGCGGACATGGCCGGTTAGCCTAGGCATTGTCCAACTAACGCCTCTCCCGAAGGCTAACCGGCCATGTCCGTTTCCCCTCATTGTGCTAAGCTAGGCTAACATGCAACCAGATTTCTACTGAACGCACAGAGAGGAAACTGGTATCACTATCCATCTTCTTCTGGAGAAGACGGTAAGCGAATTTCCCAAAATGTTGGCGTGTTCCTTTAAGATTGTGTTATGATAAGTCAGTGAAAACAGTTGACATGGATATTCTGTGTTTCAAGTAAATAGTGGCACAGTATTTCATCAACTTTCCACCTTTTACGCATACGGGAATATTGACGAATAAGACCCAGCGAGCCTTCTATTCCCACTCTTGACGTTCTCCGTTTCCAAGATCCAGAATCCGGCTTCAATTTATTCAGCGTGCATGGGCAGCAGCTGCACAGCGGCCATTCCCACGCGCTCACACAGAACATTCCTACCCTCTTGGATGACATCCCATATCAAACAATGCTTTTATCCAAACCCTTCATTCAGTATCCTTTTCTCGTGAGTAGTGTGGTGGTGTCACTGTGTGACGAATGGAGAGCGTTCGGAAAAACAGAGTCCGCTTATCTGTCCTACCTTCCCGATGGCCTTGGTCCAGCTGTGCAGAGCCTCGGGCGTCTCCAAACCAAACTGGTAGAGCTTCTCCGAGGTCAGGTACAGTTCAAAGGTGTAGCGAAACCTGACATGATTAAAGTGATGAAATGTTATATATATATATTTGATTTTATATACCGGTAATAATAATAATAATACACTTTATTTGTATAGAACCTTTCATACAAAGATTGCAGCTCAAAGTGCTTCACAACAGAACAAAAAGACAGTACATGAAGTGCAGACATAACATTTCACATTAGGATCTAACATCCCAACAGGCCACCATGTTTTTATGGCTTGATTCAGTTTTAAAAATAGACAATAATAAAAAGAGTAAGATAGATAATAGACAGAGTAAAATAGTGCAATAGTGCAGTGCAATAAAGTAGTAGAATATATATATATTGTATATTCCATTGTTTGGATATTGTATATATATATATATAAATATATATATATACACGGTCGTCAGTTTTCAATTGCATGTAAATGTTGACGGAAAACACATGAGCGTTGTGTAGACGATCTGATTGGCTCCCTCACCGGTCAATAAAGCCGTTGTTGTTGTTAGTGTTGTCCGGGCGACTGACCCCCAGACACAGGATGTCCTTAACGTCGATCTTCATGGACGGCTCGGGGGACCTGTCGGACTCGTAGAACAGCAGAGACTTGTCCACCGTACACCAGTACTTTTGGAAGTCTGAGGAACATTATGGGGAAATGCGTTTACCATCAAATACCGTAGATACCAACTTCCTCTCTGCGCGTTCAGTAGAAAGCTAACCGGCTGCAAGCTCCGCTATCCGCTTCTATTCATTTGTGCTAAGCTAGACTAGCTTTCTACTGAACATACAGAGGAAATTGGTATCCCATCTTCTTGTCCGACTCCCGAGAAGACGGTAAGCACATTTCCCATGATGTTGACGTGTTCCTTTAAACTAACAAGAGCGCCACCTGTCTTTGTACAATAGTGTGGATCTAGTTTTATAGACGTACAGAATGACTATGTTTTTTACACACACACACACACACACACACACACACACACACACACACACACACACACACACACACACACACACACACACACACACACACACACACACACACACACACACACACACACACACACACACACACACACAGTAGTGATTCACCATAGTATTTGTGTAGTGGAATATTATGGTGAATCACAAATTATGTGATAAATAATCATATATAAAATAAATGGTGAATTCAGCATTTCTGTGGTTTTACTGTAGAAAAGCAACATTTCCAGTGATTCACTGGAGCTACATGGAACACCGTGGACTGTGCTGAGAAAGGACTGCCACCCATCATCAACATCGTTGGTAAGAACCAAAAATCACAACTATCCCTTTAACACTTTGGCTGCCAGGAAACGTGTTTTGACGTCATTGCCGGCCATGCTCAAGTTGCCGGAAAATCTGCGATCGGATTCATATTTCCCCTCCGCTGGCCTGAGATCCACCAGCAGGACCCACTGAGCTCTCTGGCGGTTCAGGAGCGCCATCTGGTGGCCGATCGGCGCAATCGCTTAACAGGATGTGCCATAGAGGTTGTGCTAGACGTCCGTATTACTTCCGGGCACTCGCTATAGGTCCCGGGACTCTGGCTCGTCACGCTACACAGTGATCGATTGCCAATAACTCGATAAACAACATGATTTGGACGTATATACCATTATACAAGCTGGAGATGGACCGGGTAAATTTACATCCCATAATGATAAGATTTCTACTCTACGATGATCGCCCAACGGCGCGCGGAGACTGGGTGAGTTTTAGCGTGTAACGTTACCGTCTTCGATACTAACTGCTATGATCAACATTTGACCCACATTAGATGAATGGTATAACGCTGCCCACGGAATTATAAACGCCCCCTAGCCCATCCGGTCAACATCAGATGACGTGTAGTAACTTCTAGAAGTAAGTCTAGTTGGAATTTTTTATATCGCGCTGATTGCCATAAAACTGTATTGCATCATCAATATAATGCATTTGGGGCTATAGATCACGTTCTGGAGAAAGCTGCAGAAAGAGATGAAAACATACTTATACATTAGACCATACTTTACTATGAATATGTGAATGAAAAAGTTTAACGTTGCTACACAATGAACAATACATATAGGACTTTGAATGGGCCCTAATAATGGCAATGTAGCAATAGAATTTAAAAAGTTATAGCCATGCAAAGAAGGGGTACTTCTCCATAGACAAATAGAGCCGGCAACCTATGGTATATCATGAATTTAACCCAAGGCAACCAAAGTGTTAAGTGAACAATCTATTTTAAGTCGTCACGGAAAAAAGAAAAGAAAATAGGTCTCTTTGGCGAAATGACAAGAATGTGTGTTTTTCAGAACAAAATGACCATTCATGACGCGCCAAGTTTACAAGAAAGGTAGAATGAATGAGTGTAAAAACGTCAACAAAGACGTTTTCACCACCTCTCCAACCGCAACATGAAGACCGCTAGGCTTCCTGCAGGATGTGTTGGTATGGTGAGCCCGGTGCCCAAGTATTTCTGTCCAGTAAACCACTTTGTTCTCTAAAAAGCCTTTATTTCAGTGTTACTGAGGAGGCACATTCCACTATTCAACCTGTGCCAAGCACCCCCCCTGATCCACCCCGCCCCCCCAGCAGGGAAGGCCAATGCATAGTCGCCTACCTTCTCTGGTCTTGCGGGATAATGTCCCTTTGTTCACGGAGCCAGACTTGTAGAGGTAGCCGGAGTGCAGGACGGGCTGCATGATCTCATCATACACACTGGGATCTGATAAGAGGAGAGGAGGGGAGAGAGAGGAGGGGAGAGGAGAATAGAATAGAGAAGAGAAGAGCGGAGGAATGGAGGAGAGGAGAATAGAGAGGAGAGGAGAAGAGAGGAGTAGAGGGGAGTAGAGGAGCGAAAAGAGAAGAGGAGAGAGGAGAGAATAAGACAGAGGAGAGAAGAAGACAGAGGAGTGGAGAAGAGAAGAGTAGAGGAGAGAAGAAGAGAGAAAAGAGAAGAGGAGAGAGAGAAGAAGAGAGGAGAGAAGAGGAGAGAGAAGAGAAGATGAGAGAGGAGAGAAGAGGAGAGGGGAGAATAAGAGAGGAGAAGATAAGAGAAGATAATAGAAGGAGAAGAGAAGACACGAGAGGAGTACAGGATAAGGTGAGGAGCAGGAAAGGTGGAGAAGACAATGAGTAGAGAAGAGAAGTAGAGAAGAGAAGGAGTAGAGAAGTGAGGTGAAGAGAAGTGAGGTGAAGAGAAGAGAGGATAAGGTCAAATAGATCAGGAGAGTCAAGAGGAGCCAAAGCGATTTAAAAGGAAGACAGATACACTGCTGCGTCAAGTCGACTCCCAATCAGCCACTGAAGCAGAACATGTTCAGCCTCTCCTCTGCGGGCGAGACAGTGTGAACATTGTTAATCTTTTACTCAAACAGCGTTTCACTCGCCGGCACACAGAGCCTGCTCTATCACAAAGCCTCCCACGCTGTTAAAGGGGAATACCACTATTTTACAATTCTGATACCGTATGGGTGACACTTTACATCAGAGAGCAAAGATGACGAACGCAGCACTAGTTCCTACAGTAGCACCTGTAGGACGAGGAACCTTTAGTTAAACAAAGGGTAGAACAGATAGGAGTTAACTTTTAGAATTAGAGCTAAGCGAGAGAGAGAGCGAGAGCGAGAGTCAAACTAATAAGTCATTACTGAATATGTCACTCAGAAGAAAAGACGTCATGGCTGAGACTTGAGGAACCGATGATATAAAGAAAATTATATCATACCTCATTAGTTCCTAGGTAGCAAGTCCTTATTATTGTGCCCCTAAAGTAAAGTGTTACCCATAGTTATTCTTGTAGTCTAGGACACTCTGCCAGGTGACGGGAGTAACCAGAAGTAAACTCTTCCCCTCCCCTCCTAGAGTGCGTGTGTAGGAGTGGCAAGTTTTGATTGGCATTTGTCAGACGCCCGCCTTTTTTTCCCCATCTCAGTGTAGTCCTTTGTACATCTGGAGCATGCTCAGTAGTTTAGGGCTCTATCTCTGGCCTGGCGATATGGACAGAACTGGCTGTGGGCTCATTTTACTCTGTAGTAAAGCAACTTTTCTAAATAAAAATATACAAGAGAGACCCAGACTGGAATTCCTGTTTAATAATAATACACTTTATTTGTATAGCACCTTTCATACAGAAACTGCAGCTCAAAGTGCTTCACAGGAAAAATGAGCATGTGCAGACATATAAAATCAGTTTTTCACATTAGGATCTAACATCCCAACAGACCACCTTGTTTATAGTTTGATTCAGTTTTAAATAGACAATAGGGGCGACAGTGGCTCAGGAGGTAGAGCAGTCGTCTGGCAATCCGGAGGTTCCCGGTTCGATTCCCGCTCCTCCTGGGCAGCGTGTCGATGTGTCCTTGAGCAAGACACTTAACCCCTAATTGCTCCCGATGAGCAGGTTGGCACCTTGCATGGTTGCTTCCGCCGTCGGTGTGTGAATGGGTAATATGTAAGTAACAAATTGTAAAGCGCTTTGGATAAAAGCGCTATATAAAAAAGCAGCCATTTACCATTTACAATAATAAAAAGAGTAAGATAGAATAGACCAATAGTGCAGTGCAATAGAAGTAGTAGAATAGAATAGACATGAAATGAGCACATAAAGTGCAGACATAAAATTGTAAATATCACAGTTTTTTTTTACAGTGCAATAAAATTGTTCTGGATTACTGTTTCACTTTAAAGTCGTCTTTACCTTCTCTGTTTGGTATCCCCTTCAAGTGGTATTACACCTTTAAGGCTTCCAGGTTCTCGGTCTCCGTGGAAATGCACTAAACAAAACTGGCCCAGAGAGCTCTACAACAGTGCAAATAAACATTTTGCACACAAGAAAGCCCTCTGTGAAGATCATCATTAGATTACTTTACTTAAAACCCATATAGATGCTGTGTACCATAGTGGGTTTTATCACTGGAGATACATTTGTCACTCACCATTGTATTGTATATGAAAAACTGGGATGGCCTTCTTTAACTAAGAGAAAGGACACTGTATTTTATTTATCTATCTAGTATGTATACAGCTCTGCTTATGAGACGTCCCTATTATCTCTGCTCTTTGATTGTTTTTAAATACAGTATGGAACTAGGTCTCAATACTAGATACTGTGCTCCATACAAATGGAATGAACTGAAGAAAACCTTGAAATAAAGAACATTTAATTCCATTAGAAGATTTCAAAGTGTTGAACTCTGACATTTTAGATGTTGGTTGTAATTGTTTTCTTTAATCTACTTGTTTATCTGTTTATTTTATAGCACTTATGAAGTCATTATAAAATGTGCCTGAACAGCAACATGAAACATGTCAGATCCAGGGGGAGGCAGGATAGACTAGCAGTAGATAGAGGTAGCTGGTTTGATCCCCGGCACCGACGTGAGATGTATTCCAGCTGTGAGCCGGTGACTGAAGGGTGGCTGGTATTACATTTACAGGGCCGACCATCTCTGCCTAAGTGCCATTGAGCAAGGCACTGAACCCCCAAACTGCCTTTGTGAACACTGACAATGAAGCCGTCTTATTCTTCACTCATAGTATTTGCGTTATAATCAAATACTATTTGGAATGCAACGCAAGACAAACCACATTCACAAAACCAAACTGTGATACTAAGTAATAGACTATTCGAGTTTCCTGATCACTCAGCCATGCTGTAATCATTTTAAAAGTGTCCCTTTGAGGAAGATTTCAACCACATACAGGTGGATGCATGCCATGCCGGTAGGCCTCAGGCCTACTTGACCTGGTATTCCACTAAGTAAAATGGATCCAGAGTGTACAATAGAACATAGTACATATACTTTTCTGTGTGAGGTAGCGACCTTCCTGTGTGAGGTAGTAATCTTCCTGTGTGAGGTAGTAATCTTCCTGTGTGAAGTAGTAATCTTCCGGTGTGAGGTAGTAATCTTCCTGTGTGAGGTAGTAATCTTCCTGTGTGAGGTAGTAATCTTCCGGTGTGAGGTAGTAATCTTCCTGTGTGAAGTAGTAATCTTCCTGTGTGAGGTAGTAATCTTCCTGTGTGAGGTAGTAATCTTCCTGTGTGAGGTAGTAATCTTCCTGTGTGAGGTAGTAATCTTCCTGTGTGAGGTAGTAATCTTCCTGTGTGAGGTAGTAATCTTCCTGTGTGAGGTAGTAATCTTCCTGTGTGAGGTAGTAATCTTCCTGTGTGAGGTAGCGACCTTCATGTCAGCTGCTTCAACGGTACAATCCAGTTACCGTAATATTCTGACTATAAGCCGCGCCTTTCCCCCCCATTTTTCGACCCTGCGGCTTATATAACGGTGCGGCTTATATGTGACTCTACGTGACCAAACCCGAAAATGTAAAAATCGAAATATTGTTTTGACTGCATTGAAATGTTATTTATCTGTTCCCTTATTTGCTAAACGTAATACAACTTGTAAATGAGTTAATTCTTGTTATTTGTCCAATAATGCTGGTGGGAAGACTGTAATTAAACATTAAAACACCTGCGGCTTATAGTCCAGTGCGGTTTATATATGTACACATATTCAATTTAGCTGCTGCGGCTTCTATTCAGGTGCGGCTTATAGTGCGAAAATTACGGTATATGTATAGTTAGTTATAGTTTGTATAGATCATTCACCCGCACTAGAACTGTGAAGCACAAGACACCATAGCTACTGTACAGCATCCATCATTGTCACTCAAAACATAAAATGGACCTATTTCTCTTTAAAAGAAACAAGGTCTGGACGCGTGTAGCTTATTCCCAGCGGAAGAGTGCGTCGCGTTTCTCTGATTGGCCATGTGACCGCGGCAGCGCGAGAGAGCGGCAGTGCGGAAATAGGCTGCATCCTCCACGTCAAGAAAGACAGACAGGCATTCTCTGTGACAAACCCTAACCTTAACCAACTCCGAAATAATGCCTAACCTTAACCCTCCCTAACCTTAACTTAACCCTAACCTTAACCAACTCCGAAATAATGCCTAACCTTAACCCTCCCTAACCTTAACTTAACCCTAACCTTAACCAACTCCGAAATAATGCCTAACCTTAACCCTCCCTAACCTTAACTTAACCCTAACCTTAACCAACTCCGAAAGAATGCCTAAACGTAACCAGCGGAAGAATGCACGTTTATAATGCACGTTTATAGCGAGAGATGAAAAAAAAAATGAAGTGATTCGAACTTGTGACCAACCGCACCGCAGGCTCCACAGCACGGCGGCATACCAGTTGAGCTAAGCGTCGAATGAAAAACATCGGGGATTACGGCTACATAATGCCGCAAGCTCTGCCGCTCCGCTCTGTGGCTGCCGCGCTGCCGCGGGGCGTGTCGCAGCCAATCAGGGAAAACGCGGAAGCACTCGGCAGCACTCTTCCGCTGGGAATAAAGAATAGGCGGTCTGGACGTTGAGGATCGTAAAGTGGAGGTTCAGCGGCCGACCTCGACGCCAGTCTCCGGCAGATGACTGAACCGTGATCATTTAGATACCTTGGGTTAAACTTCAAGACAGTCAGTCGGTCAAAACAGACATGGAAGTTAGTGAAAGCCTCTGCATTTAAGCCGCCAAAAACCAAACATTCTACATCATTGTCTTCCTAGTACTTCCAAAAGTAGCCCAACATCAGATGCCTTGAGTCCGACAGCTGACATTTTCGCAGAATCACTGAACCATATTAGTTTTGGCGCAATGCTGTGTTTATATGGTATATGCTATTATACAACCTCAAGTATATTATTGCTATTATACAACTATTTACTCTCAATAAATGTCAACCTAAATGAATGTGGGCGCAAAACTGCTTTAAGGTTTTGGATGTGTGTGAGATTATGTGCAAGATAAATCAACATTGTTTATTGGCAAAGTGCCAGTTTAACAAATACAAAGCGCCAGCATTGTCATGTTCCCTCCCATCTGCTGTGAGCTAGTGTTAGACTCAGACTCCCATGATGCAACACTGAACGTCACAGGTCCTTCGTACCAACAGCCATCTGTACAAAGCCTCACTGCCTCACTGAGCACAGAGTAAATCCCTGTATATCTATGTACATTTACATTTGACCTTACCTTCCTGGACATTTACATTTTACTATAGGTATACCTTCCTGTACATTTACATTTGTCTATACAGTAGGTATACCTTCCTGGACATTTACATTTGACCTTAGGTATACCTTCCTGGACATTTACATTTTACTTATAGGTACATCTTCCTGGACATTTACATTTTTATTTAACATTTTACTGTATATTGTCGGACTGTATATTTAAGAATTTTAGAATGTATATACATATTTTAGAATGTATATCTCTGACTGTGTATTTTTATTTTATTCCTATTCTTATTTTTGACTTTTGACCAACTAAATGTTCATTGTGAGCGATCTGTGGTGCTGAATTTCCCTCGGGATCAATAAAGTACTTCTATTGTTATGAGGGCCGACGTTCCACTCTACTGGTTAAAGTTGCTTACTCGTGAGTAGTACGTTCGTTGATAAAGAAAAATAATGTCCACAGCCGCTCTAGTGTAAAACAAAGATATCCAAATAGTTTATTTCTCTTCCACAGCGAAGTCTTTCTTTACAGAAGTGGTCCTAAAGCTATTTTCCTAAATATTCACGTTACTACAACAAGGTAAGAAAACTGTATTTTCCCAGTCTCCAAAATCACAGCCGACTCGACGCATGAAAATTCCTCCTCACCTGAAAGCCGTAAATCAACTTGCCGGCTCTTTCCACAGCAAAACGGTAGGCAAGGCACCCTGGTCTAGAAACGCAGGCTTCAATCTATGTTGTTTAGTCTATCTGTTCAGTACTGCTCAGCACTGTTTCAAGATGCACAATGAGCTCTTCTGAGAGAGCTCTGCAAATGTTCTAGAACAGGAGTCTCAAACTCAATTTACCTGGGGGCCGCTGGAGGTAGAGTCTGGGTGAGGCTGGGCCGCATCAAATATTCCACAAAAAAAGGGTTTCAAGTATTCCAAAAATGTATTAATACATCAACAAACTACCCCTTTGCCTCATCATAAAACCTCACAAACACCAGCAACTGAGCATTCTCAGTGGTGTCAGTGGACTCATCCACAGCTATGGAAATGCACTGTGCATTTCTTTTAATTCTATCACAAAGCTGTTTAATGAAATCATCAGCCAGTATTTCAGTTATTCTGGTTGCTGTGCTATCTGAGGAGGATTTGCTTTTGTTTGCCTTCAAACATGGTCTCCATCACTTCAGTCATACATTATTTTATTATTTATGCATCAGATAATTGCTTCTTGTGTTTAGCCAACACCCATGCCACTGAGTGAGCACTTGGTTGCTTTTTATCGTTGTGACATAACTTTAACAATAATTCTGCTTGCAGCTTGATATGATGATTTCATTCCATTTATTTTTGTGGTTCTTAGTGCTGAAAGGTTGCATCAAAATAACTGTGTTTTGTTTCGTATTGGCGTTTCAAATTGCGTTTCAAATTGCCACTCTTCACAAGAGCTACCGTTTCTTGGCACATTGTGCTGGTTGGAGGGAGGATGAACGCATATTGTTCAGTCCATTCACCTTTGAATTGCAGCGATTTTCACTGTTGACTTTTATTTTACTGGCCATCTTTGAACATGCCATATTTTTCTACTAGCTGCCTGCTGGCAAAACTATGCTACTCGCTACAGTACCTGCAGATTAGACTACCTGTAAATGCGCTGTCAACTCTCGCTCTGACTCCGACCCATTGAAAGAGACAACACGCATTCCGTGAAGACCCGCCCTACTCTGCCTCTGATTCACAGACTGTGGGTGGGGGGGGGGGGGGGGGGGGGGGGGGGGGGTGCTGACGGGACGCTGAATATGATTGGACCAAAGCAGTAGACAGGCACAGGCAGTTGGAGCAGTGCAGCCGGACAGGAGCTTGCAGAGGAGATAGCAGAGAATTTCGAGGATACCTGCTATACGCACTGATGACAGGATATATTTCCTTCCACTTGGTATCACTCCGGAATCACGTTTACCAACGTTGCTGCCATGAGCCTGCGCTATGGTAGCCTACAAGTGATAAAATAAATAAAACGCCCAACTCGCGCAACGACTCGGCAACAAGTTGCGCGCGGGACGCACTAACACTAAACTTTGATGTCAAGTAGGGGGCCGCAAAATATCATCCAGCGGGCCGCAATTGGCCCGCGGGCCGCGAGTTTGAGACCCCTGTTCTAGAATGTTCGATTATGACATCATACTGTGACATCACAAATGTTCTAGAATGTTCTATTATGACAAATAAGCCGGTCCAATGACTATCTAAATCCAATCAATATTCCTAATGCCGTTTCAATGTAAGGTTATAAAAATAAACATATATACATTCATATAATACAATAACCTAAATATATAGCTTTGGCTCCTACAATTGTCCATCTCTACCCGGGCCTTACCGGAGCTGTCCTGCAGGTAGTCCTCAGGGTAGGGATGCCTGTCGTAGCCATTAGAGTCTGAGAGGCGCACGGCCTCCGCCACGGTGAAGATCTGGGTGACCGTCTTCAGGAGGTTCTGCTCGGACACGGCTGTGCACAGCGCCTGGGGGAGAGAGAGGGACGTGGAGGGAGTGAACATAGAGGAGAGGGAGAGAGAGAGGGATAAATGAAAGAGGGAGAGACAAGTAGGAGCAGGGAGAAGAGAGAGATGGGAAAGGAGGGGAGAATGGACTGATAAAGGAGGAAGAGCCGGATGGAATATAGAGAGAGAGAGAGAGAGAGAGAGAGAGAGAGAGAGAGAGAGAGAGAGAGAAAAGGAGGGGAGAATGGAGTGAGAGAGAAGAGAGAGAAGGAGAGAGAGAGAGAGAGAGAGAGAGAGTCTCACCACCAGGGGAGACATCATCTCCAAAGCCCCCAAAAAGTCCCCTTGTCCCTCTATTCAGCATCCAAGCCATTCACCGGCCCTCTCTTGTCCCCGTGTGAAAACACACAGTCCGACTGCTAGCCTGCTGGGAACGCTCCCAGAGTAAGAGACGTGTGTGTGTGTGTGTGTGTGTGTGTGTGTGTGTGTGTGTGTGTGTGTGGGTGCCATATCACTGTTGTCATTATTGATGCGTTTTACCACCATGCCACTGTTTTGGGGTTTTTCTATCAAGTGCTTTGGGAGGTCTGTTCTTAGAAAAGTGCAGTCTTTCTTGTGTCTTCAAAAATACACTGTTCAAAGTTCACAATTTGAAGACTTAACATGGACTTCTTTTTTTCCCCCTCCAGTGTAATGCTCCAATGGCAAATGGTGGTCAAATGTTTCTTTTCTTTGTAGTTCCATATGGTAGCGTAACGTTCGGTGGCTTCAACATGTTACTTCAGCGTATAACTGTCACTCCCCGGAACACTTTCACCCTCACTGAACATAATGGCCTACGTGTCTTGTACATTAGTCCAAGCCCCCCCCTTCGGCCCCATCTGTGCACACACCACTGTGAAGAAGACTAGAGTTCTACTGTACACAGGGTTCCCACAGACATTGCAAAATAAAATTCAAGGACTATTTTTTTTTTTCAATAATAAAGCACTTTACTTCAATGACCTTTGTGCGAACCCCGTGTACACCTTGACGTACCTTGAGCAGCTCCTCCTGCGTGCTGAAGCTGGGGTGCGGGTGTCGGTAACGTCCCTCTCTGTACTTCTGGACAATAAACTCTCGTCTCAGCTCAGGGGTGGCGTCACAGTCCAGCTCATCGGAGAAGGACAGCCGGGCCGCCCAGAACTCGTTGGCTCGGTCGTTTCCCAGCATGATGAAGAGCTGGTTAGATAAGAGTGGGAAGGATGTTAAAGCCACTACAGGGAGAATCTTCCAGCGGTGGAAGAAGTACACAGTTCCTTCACTTAAGTAAAAGTAGAAATACCCCAGATAAATGAGTACTCTGGTCAAAGTAAAAGTCCTCCATTCAAATTCTACTTAAAGGGGAACTATTTTACGTAAAAGTAGAGAGGTATTTGCTATTGAATGTACTTGAGTATCTAAAGTAAAAGTAGACATTCTACATGACGTTTGTGTATCCATTTTATGTTAAAGTGGTGCGTGGTCCAGTTATGCTGCTCTGATTACGGTCCTCTTGAAGTTGACAGGCTTCAAATGTGAAAGTATATAATCTTCATACATTTTCTATTTTGTTTTCTATGCAAAATAATTTTCTTCAAAGTAACTAGTAACTGATGGGTTCAGATAAATGTAGTGGAGTAAAAGTATAAAATTCCCTAAAATGAAAATACTCACATAAAGTACAAGTAGCTCAAAATGTCACTTAAGTACAGTACAGTACTTGAGTAAAAATACTTCCACCACTGGAATCTTCAACCAAATAAATCATTGTCAGATTGGTTGCGATACCTTGGTATAATTACAGTAAACAAATGAGGCCATTGCTGAAACTATTAGTGGCCTAATTCACATGATAAGACCACATTTCCCATAAACCCTGTTGCTTCCTGTTCTGCCGTTTGTTCCCATCCTCCAACATGGGGTTTCTTGATGAGAGGAGAGGGTGAAGAACCATGCTAACTGTGAATATGTAAACTGTTATGTTTGGTTGATAAAGCACATCTTATTTGTAAAGGCCTACTTTGCGCCATAATGCCCTCACGTGAACCCTGACCCGGTCACATAGCAACAGACTCGTCTCGGTCTCGTCAATTGTCTTTCAGTCTCTATCTCAATGTTTCTGCAGTGATCCTGCCAAGGTGTGGATATTGAATTTACAATGATACGTTGATGCCGAAATCTTACTAGTAGTGGCTTTAAAAACCCTAACTATCCCTTCCATTCATCATAATTAAATTTGAAAATAAATAAATTCATAATAAAAAAAAATCACAACAAATGTCAAGTTCAGCGTGGTGAATTCAGCAATTGTGGCATAATGTCATATGAAGTTGTCAAATATGCTTTAAAAAAATTTAATCTAGTAAAAACATGGATCTTTCTTATTTCGTTAAAGGCAACGAAATATTCAGGTGTTTGGATAGTATGTTGGATCCAGGTCGATGGAGGTCACAGAATACACAAATACAAAAAGTGTCCCACTTTTGCTGAATTCACCCTTTAAAACAAAATAATATTTCACTATTTCGTATTAGAGTACATTTCCCCGCCCCCCCCCCCTCCCCCACCGAGCCCCACCTGGACAATCTCGTTGCTCCACACGCTGGTGTCCAGTTTCAGGCTCTGCACTTTAGACACCATTGTCCCCAGTCCTCTGTGCTGCCCTGCAGGCAGCAAGAGACACACACACACACACAGTTGTAATGTCCTGATATCCTATCCAAATCCCATGACAAACACAAACACACACACGCACGCACGCACGCTCACACAATAGCACAGGACGATCACTCTTATGGCACTAGACAGTCCTATTGTTGTGGTAACAGGACACTGTCACGGCGTGTCACGCTGCCCACAGGAGGTTAGAGACCGAGGCGGAGCAAAAGTGTCTCAGGAGGTATAGAGCAGTCGTCTTGTAATCGGAAGGTCCCTGGTTCGATTCCAGCTCCTCGTGGCAGCGTGTCACAGTGTCCTTGAGCAAGACACTTATGGCACTTAACACCCTAACCGGCTTCTGGTTGTCTCTGCTGTCGGTGTGTGAATGGGTGAGCGAATGGATGAATGTGAGGCATAGGTTGTAAAGCGCTTTGGATAAAAGCGCTACATGAATGCAGTCCATTTACCGTTTACAAAACAACCGCTGTCTCTTCCAACATGGAGTAGAAACTGGGTATATTCTAAATGGGACGAGGCCTAACCTTAACCTCACTGGACCTCACACCCCAACCCAACCAGCCATTGGATGCAGTACATGAGACACCTGGTTTTGAGTACAGCAGGTCGTTAACAGTTTGACTTAGCCTAGGCTAGGGGCTAAAGTTAACCTAAGGTGAGTTAGGGGCTAAAGTTAACCTAAGGTGAGTTAGGGGTTAAAGTTAACCTGAGGTGAGTTAGGGGTTAAAGTTAACATAAGGTGAGTTAAGTTAACATAAGGTGAGTTAAGTTAACATAAGGTGAGTTAGGGCCTAAAGTTCACCTAAGGTGAGTTAAGGGCTAAAGTGAGTAAGGGGTTAAAGTTAACATAAGGCGAGTTATATTCTAAATGGGACTCTCTAAAAGAGGCCTAACCTTAACCTCACTGGACCTCACACCCCAACCCAACCAGCCATTGGATGCAGTACATGAGACACCAGTGAATCCCTCTTCTAAATACTGTATGTAAAGCCTCTATTGGAGCCACAGGGTTTGTGCAGGACATAATACAGGGCGTTTTGACACGTCCTTCAGTTGCCCTGGAAACGGATTGAGCGTGGTTAGCATCACACATTGTTCACGGGGTACAATCTAGATCCAAGCTTCCTGTATCCCTTTAATGCAGTTCAACCAGTACAATCACAGTGTTGTTGCTGCATCACCTGCAGTAATTCAAGCCTAGACAGGTATTTTATAATTACATTTTTCTTTTTACAGTGAATAATGTAAAACCACTCTCAAAGAGCACCCACGGGTGGCTGCAATTAGAAACTGGCCCCTGTAAATGTCCAAATGCCCCCCCCCCCCCCCCCCCCCCCAATGTACAGTGTCTTCCCCTTCGGATGTATATATTTCTTATGATCTCTTTTTACTACACAGTTCTGTATATCTGTTTGTCGTGTATGTCATAAATGTCATGATGAATTGAAAATGGGGGACCCCTATGTAAACAAGACAAAAGTCTTTTTCTGGTCTGCATCCTCTTAGCAGTTTGTTTTGTATTGAGCCGTACTGTATTGTACCCATTCTGCAATCTGTTAATAAAGTTTTCAATCAATCAATCAATCAATCAATCAATCGTTACACAGTGTACAGAGGCCAGTTCTAACCGTAAATGAACCCTTTTGATATACCCACGTGTGCATCATGGAGTCTTGTTTACGTGTCATTGGATACTGGATACCGGTTCCTCACACACGGTTTGTCTGAGACTTGACTGCAGGCTATGAGGTGTACTTGTTTTGAATGTGAACTGTACTGATCTGAACTTGCTAGAGCAACGGTTCTCAACAGGGAGCCTGGGGCCTAACATAGGGCCTCAGGGGGGGCGTGGGGGTTGCGATGAGAGTAAATGAAACCCTTGCACCGAGGAACCATGTTGAAATTTTTTGGACAGCCCATGTATTTGCAATGGTTTTATGAGGTTGGAATAAATAAGCAAAACAAACTGCATTGGAGTGACTGTACAGACAGGTGATGACAGACAGGTTATCATGTCTCCAGACAGACAGGTTATCATGTATCCAGACAGACAGGTTATCATGTCTCCAGACAGACAGGTTATCATGTCTCCAGACAGACAGGTTATGATGTCTCCAGACAGACAGGTTATCATGTCTCCAGACAGACAGGTTATCATCAGATTGTTTTGGGGTTTTATAATAGTTATTAAAGTTTTTCATTCAACTGTGGCTGGTTCAAGTGTGACAAACTCATAACATATATTTATTATTGCTTTACAGGAACTTTAAATACATAGCAATTGCAGGCTTTGGTGGCACTTACCGGCACAGTTCTTGCAGATGACGACGCAGAGGTTGATCGAGGCCCAGTCCGGGTTCACGGCCTTGCAGTCGGCACACATCTTGTTGGACCGGTTGGACCAGATCTTCTCTGCCACCTCGTAATCCGACAGCGTCTCCGCTATCGACTCCTGCAGAGCCTCCATCCAGTCCCTCTTCTCCTGGTCGCACTCCGCCACGAAGCTGGGGAGGCGGAAAAGGTGGCTGTAAGTGTCGGCGTGATGCGTCGTGTACATTATAACTCAAGAAGAAGGAGAAGAAAGTTGTTCGGTTCCTTGATTTTGGCAGGAAAACAGAGTGGAGTGTTTTGTTTCTCGTGTTCGGTTGGAAAGCCAAGTCAATTCAGTCCATTTTCCAAGCTTGCACGATGCCTTTGTTTGTACCTTTGGTTGCTTAATTGTGCACATGAATACATTTCAATAATTAGTTCAAAAACTAATTAAAATTGAAATAGGAGTGGGACATTGGAGTCAGCAGTCGGGGCTTGTGTGATTGTGCTGTGAAACCGAGCAGGAGAGCTGAATACGCCTCAAGGATATTGTACTGCAGCAAACCAGTGACCTAGTTTTGGATAAGTTGGCAGTAAGGCAGGACCTGGTGCAGGAGAAATTATTTGGGCTGCTTAAAACAAGGGGATAAATTGAGACTGAATTACAAAACTTGAAGTGAAACACACGTGAAACATAGTTAGAGAACATCATAATCACTTTGTGTGTGTGTGTCCGTAACAGTGATAACTTGCACAGTTCTTATGTGATTTGGCTCAAACCTGGTGAATAGGTTGGTAGTCAGCCAAGGACCAGTGTGCTGTTGATTAACTGCCCAGATTGAGGTCCAAAGTTTCAGCCGTTGGTGTGTGGAGGCTATTTAGTTCCAAGGACCAAGATGGTGACCATGAAGACTGAGGGACGCTGGGTCAAGTAATGGTGAACATGCTCCACTCTGACTACACCACAGATGTGAACATAATCCACTCTGACTACACCACAGCTGTGAACATGGTCCTGGTCCACTCAGACTACACCACATTATAATGAGTCTACTTGATATTCTCCTGGAGGGCGGGTATACAGGTTGATGGGTGCTGTTTATGTTTATTAAAGGATCCATAGAGACACATGAAAGCTCTTCTAGTCTTCCTGGGGTCCTGGACGCGTCTATGCTTTTACCAAACGGTTCGTGTTTCCGCGTTCCCGTTTTGCGCTCTGATTGGCCACACACGTTTCTGGTCATGTGACATGTGCGCCCAATCGCATGACGAGCAGTGTCTTAGCCCATTTCCACGTCGAACAGCCTGTAAATGACCTAATGCCTAGTTTATCACTGGTTAAGCTTAGGCGACTCTTTCGCAGTTGGTTAAGGTTAGAGTTTGGAATCAGGGCTGGCGTTCTATCGCCATGCTCTAAGACAAACTCTAACCTTAACCAACTTCGAAAGAGCGCCTAAGCTTAACCGTCTAAAGAACTTGCCGTCACACGATTGGGCGCACATGTCACATGACCAGAAACGTCAGTGGCCAATCAGATTAGCAAAACGCACGAACCGTTTGGTAAAAGTAATGAGGCGTCCTGGACAAAACAAATACAATACAAATGTACAACTAAAAATACAAATTAAAATAAAACAAAACGCATAAATTAAAAATGAATACAAATATACAAATTCACATTATAAAATCGAACATTGCAGTAATTTCTTTTTTAAATACACAGATAATAGTTACATACTAGTTGCTGTGACGTCCTCAGGTGTAGTGCATCTCTGAGTCCCATACTAGTTGCCAATGGACCTATCCTCAAACCCTGCCCTCTTTTCTTGATCCTCCAATCACAACTGTCGCTTCTCTCAGCACAAACTTTGTTTTACAGCATAGTGGGTAGGACAAAACATTCTTTGTCCTAGGGAAGCAACAGTTGTGATTGGAGGATCAAGAAAAAAAGGTTTGAGATAGACCCATTACCTCTCAACAGGCAATGTTTGGGGGACAGTTACAGTAGTTTGCACTCTAAACATTTCTCATTGTGACCAGAGGTAGAGACACAAACATAGTTCCATTTAGATTTAAACTAATTTCCTACGGCCAGCAGACCTTCCTTTACTCAGCTGCAGTTCTGTGGAACAGCCTGCCCAGCAGCATTAAACAGGCCCCCGGGTTAACTGGCTTCAAAAAGCATGTACGATCATGGCTATCGGCATAGGAAAGAGAGGGTAGCATATTTATTTATTATTCTTTTATCTTCAACTGTATATGCATATTGTATCTTAATGTTTTATGATGCTGTTTTATGTTGATGTATGTCCTGTTTTTTAATACCAGGGACCATGATGGAAATAAGTGCTTGCATTTTATCATGTTTTTATCCCTTGGATGATGTCTCTAATCCACAATAAAATCAATCAATCAATCAACCAAATAGAATAATTCGAATTTAAAAAGATTATACCTGAATGTTTTGTAAGGTGTGATGAGGTCAAAGTTTTTGTGTTTGCCACAATCTCTGATGGTGGCCCCTCTGGCCTCGACCAGAGTGATGCCTATTCCAATCCTAAAACACTGCATTGAGAGACAGGAAATGGCAGTGTTAAGGAAAATGATTCAGCATACAATATGTTTCTACAAAGTCACATCTTCCCATACATGCACTCATTTGCAAGGACCCACCCCGATATCAGACAGGTCCACCACAAATAGATTTCACAAACAAACAGTAATGATGTTTCTTGTCTCGCATGCACACAGTCCTTTCTCCCTGAGCCCCCCCCCTGACATTACCACAAATTATTATAATAATATATACATTAATAATTCATTAATAATTAGGGGTGTAATGGTACACAAAAACCACAGTACGGTACGTACCTCGGTTTTGAAGTCAAGGTTCGGTACGGTTTGGCTTTCCATGTTCCACTCAGGGGTGATGTAGTGTGCAGTAACTAATTGTACTTGTAGGGCTGTCAACGAATATTCTATATTGAAATTAATAATCGACTTGTAAAAAAAGAAAAAAAATATTCATAATTATATTAGATTGTGAAAAAAAACAGCCCCCGGTGGGCGGTCGTTAGTGGTTAACATACCGTTGTATTCGTTCGGTACACTACACAGCCGTTCAATACGGTACGGTACACACTGAAACTTGTTCGGTTCGGTACGGATACGTGTACCTTTACACCCCTATTAATAATATATTCACTGCCGATATTGATCCTGAGTACAAAATGTTCAACATATCAACACAGAGCACTAAATGTTCAGCATATCAACACAGAGCACTAAATGTTCAGCATATCAACACAGAGCACTAAATGTTCAGCATATCAACACAGAGCACTAAATGTTCAGCATATCAACACAGAGCACTAAATGTTCAGCATATCAACACAGAGCACTAAATGTTCAACATATCAACACAGAGCACTAAATGTTCAGCATGTCGACACAGAGCACTAAATGTTCAGCATGTCGACACAGAGTTCTAAATGTTCAGCATGTCGACACAGAGCACTAAATGTTCAACATATCAACACAGAGCACTAAATGTTCAACATGTCGACACAGAGCACTAAATGTTCAACATGTCGACACAGAGCACTAAATGTTCAACATATCAACACAGAGCACTAAATGTTCAACATATCAACACAGAGCACTAAATGTTCAGCATGTCGACACAGAGCACTAAATGTTCAACATATCAACACAGAGCACTAAATGTTCAGCATGTCGACACAGAGCACTAAATGTTCAACATATCAACACAGAGCACTAAATGTTCAGCATGTCGACACAGAGCACTAAATGTTCAGCATGTCAACACAGAGCACTAAATGTTCAACATATCAACACAGAGCACTAAATGTTCAGCATGTCGACACAGAGCACTAAATGTTCAGCATGTCAACACAGAGCACTAAATGTTCAGCATGTCGACACAGAGCACTAAATGTTCAGCATGTCAACACAGAGCACTAAATGTTCAGCATATCGACACAGAGTACCGATCTGATCAGTCCCTTTTACTGAACGGTACAGACCATCAGTTTGGAGTCACTGGACACAAATAGATTGAGATATAATCAGTTGTTAAAACATGTTAGAAATGCAGCAAATCAAGTCACTTTGCATTGATTTCTAGCAGGTTAGGTATCAGATTCTAGTATCTTGGAAATTCTCCAATTCCGATGTTTTAGCGCTGTTTTAGTCTGGTATATAGGACCGGTATCGGTGCATCCCTACCACAAATACCCAAAGAACCTATGGGAAAGACAGAAAGTCATACAGAGAACACAGTTTATTCCATTGGAAGGTTCAGTTATAGATACCTGTTCACTCTTGTACAACCATATCTGTTCTGTGTTGATGGCGGTGTAGACTTTGGACTTGGTTCCTTTCAGCTCCAGGTAGCCATGCTTCTGGCAGTGGGTCCCGGGTCCGAACCGAGGCCGACCGAACACCAGCTGCTCCTTGACCCGCTCCTGCATAGTACTGACCCAATGGTGCCTCAGGACTGGGAGAGAGAAGGGCAAGGATTCAAACTTGACTGACCGTTACCAAAATAAATATCATGGTACTGTAGTATGATCAGGTCATTTCATCTTCAGTCATGGCACACTTTATCGAGGGGGGGGGGGGGGGGGGTGTCTTGGATGGGGATGTGGTGAGGATTGATGTGTGGGGTGTTTGGGGGACTGGCTGTTTCGGGGGGGTTAACATGCCTTCGAGCAACATTGTACTTATTGTACTTATTTTATGCCTATTCTTATGTCTGCACTTTCTACATTGCACTACTTTTATTGTCTTTTTATACCTATTCTTATGTCTGAAATGTATGCATTGTTTTTTATTCTGTCAATTATATGCTGATTTTATGCCTATGTTAATTTTATACTAATTGCTGGTCCATGTATGAAAAGTGCTATATTAGATTATTAATTATTATTATTAATTATTATTATTATATTGTAAAAAATGTATGCATTGAAATGTCTGTAAGTCTCGATGACATTGAAAATGAGGGTGACCTCAATTGTCCTTTCGAGAATAAATAAAGGTTTGAATTTTATTTTATTTCAGTTGTACCATGGTACAGGTCATTGTATGAATAACTGATCATAGTAAAAGTTATGCATCGCCATGGTACCACTTTTGTACTTAAATACTGTCGTGGTATAATCCAAATTTAAACCATGGCATCGGTGGCATTTCATTGGTCATATTTTCGGTCACTACCATCATCAACCGTGGCCAAAGGTTTGTGCTCATGGCATCGTGCCACGTGATGCAGTAGTAAGATAAAAGGTAAAGTGGCGGCTACGTGGCGTAGTGGGCAAGGCGCTCGCCACGAATGCGGAGACGCTGGGCTCGCCTGTTCGATCCCAGCGCTCCACATTGCTTTCAGTTTAGCTGGTCGTTCATACTAATACACATTGGCCGTATTAGGGGGTGGAAAACTGATGGGTGGGGATCGGGCGTTGTGGACAGCGACTCCTACAGGTCGGTTGGTGCGCCTGCGCAGTAGAATCAGGAAGTGTCGGGGGCAGCGTGAGCCTCCCACGCGTTACTCCTCGCCACTGAGAGATCGAGCTGCGCAGGTGAAAAGATGCGACTGCTGTTACCTCAAGTACCGGAGGGGACTTGTGCTATGTATGACTTAGTCCACATTGCAGCCGGCTTGTGGGAGGCAAGAAACAGCGTTCGTGACAGGGGAGGGTTGAATTGGATGATACGAAATTGGGATGGGAGAAAATATAGAAAATGGGAGAAAAAGTGGATAAAAGAAAAAAGATAAAAAGGTAAAGCCTATGATCATTATAACCCAAATAATACACAATATAAATATATACAGTACAGTATATTAATTCTTTTGTTTGTTCTTATTTATTATCTTTTCCCGAGAACAGTATTATTTTGTTTTATTTCAACAAAAGAACCAATTAGACCCAGAGGGACATTCCTTCTCACATCACCGTACTCATCAGACTACATACATCATATAAAATACAGTACATACAACAGCACACGGCAACAACATACAATAACAGACAGCAGCACGCACACATCCACACACTCGCTTTAACAAACACTCACCTTAACACTCACTTTAGACACTTTAACACTACACCATATTTCATTAATTTATTGAAGAGATTTGCACTACATCCATACCTCATTTTTTTGAATTTAGCATTTTTTTTTTTTTTTGCATTTTGTAACTCATTGCCTGCATTTTTACTTCATTGTACTTAGGTTGTTCTTTAGTTGTATTATTGTATATTTGTAGTGTTGGGACTTTATTCTCTTTTACTTACTTTTTACTTTACTGTATGAAGCACATTCTCAGGGGCTCATACAGAACCAAACATTTCACCGTAATGCTGTAATGTACTTTATACGTGACAAATAAAAGCAAACTTGAAACTTGAACACTCCGACCCCGGTGTTCTGTACCTGCGCCTGGAGGTCAGGAGGTCAGTGACTAAGTGGGTGTGTGATGTCCTGCTCTATTGACGTCGCAATGCACACAGTGGCCATGTTGTTTAGGCCTGTGAGGTTGGTGCAGGGAGACCAATTACACATCTGATACTAGTTTTACCCACTGGCTATAATCTATATACCTTGAATTCCAATTATGAGGATTTAAATATCAGCTTGAAAAGGCTCTATTTCACAAATAAAAAGGTGGGTATTAGGTGGGATTGCTCTCCGACATGACTGCGCCAGACAATAACGCAAGAGCAACACTATAGACTGGTGCCTGATCCAATTCTGAGACTCACCTCTTATTTTGACAGTCCATTGTACTCATCTACATCTCATCAGTAGTGTGTCAGTTGACTGTGGGTTAGTATCTTTCGACTTAGCATCAGTAGACTGTCAACATGGTAGCTTCAACAGACTTTCAACAATTAATATTTCAATGTGTTGGTAGCGGGAACGGTTAGGGTTAAAGGGAAACTATGCACAATTTCAGAATTTATACATGTTATCCCTCTGGTCTAAGACGGTACACAAATATTAATGAGCAACTCTCTCCCAAATCCTAAAGCTAAAACTCAAACTATAGATCTCTACTATAGAATAAAGCTTATTTTGGATGTTTATTATTGTGTGGAATGAATATGGAAAGAAAAAGAAAGGAAATTGAATGTAAGATGTACCAACCTGCAATAAAAGATTTATGGAGAAAAAAAATATAAAATAAAAAAAATAAAGCTTATTTCAAGTTTCAAGTTTCTTTAATAGTTGTCATACAGAAGTACAGAATACTTTTATACAAAATGCTTCTTACTGTTACGCTCCAGAGACTGTGCTAGACAAGATAAGTATCAAATAACATAGTATAGCATGTAAATTAGACGTAGAAAATGAGGTCACAGTGTTCAGTTTAGACATATGTACAATGTTCGATGCAGAATAGACGTAACTGAGTTACCATATAATATACAATACTATGCAGTGTACTAATATACAATACTATATAGTGCAAGGCAGAAATGGGATGAGGTACAATTTAGGTACAATTTACAGTAAGGTGTACGAGTTGTAGTGCAAATCCTTTATCAATAAATATAAAGTGTGGGGAGCGGGTGCTACAGTGTGTTTGTTTAAAGTGAGTGTGTGTGTGTGGATGTGTGTGCTATGTGCGTTTGATGGTTGTTGTGTAGCGTTCATTGTTCGTTGAGCAGCCTGATTTGGATATTAACAAATAAAACAAACGTTCTGTGGGTCCAAAATGTACACTTGATGATGTCACAAGTTTGATTCTTACATCTCTGGTTTCTGGCTTTGGAGGAGAGTAGCGCATGATTGAACTCAGACCATGGAAATAACATATTATAATCTTTTAATTTGAGTCCTGTTCCCCTTTAACTCATTGAACGCCACCGTTTAAGTGCGCCAGAGGGCGGTAGAGCGCCACCACTTTAATCAATGGGAGGAGTGGGAGATTTGCGAGTGCTTAAAATATATCTTAAATTATGGCTATGTGTCTAATACACTCGTCGATTATCAGTGAGTTGCTTGCAGTCAACATGTACAAAGCGGATTGTTTTTTCATCAGTACATTTCCGTTTTATACCGTTTTGAATACGAGTATAGTTTTGGTGATTTCTAGTAATTCCAGAGAAAGACGCGATAATAGCCCTTTAGTGGAATACACAAAACATGTTGTAATTTTTCGGCTGATTATCGAATCTTCCTGAAATCAACGCTAGATCATCATTATTGTCCTTCATCGTGCACGCATGCAATGTTGTTTAGACCAGCGCAACAATGTGTTATAGCGATACTGCATGCCCGAGAAGGAAAACCTGGACCGGACTTTCTTTTTTTTGATGCACAGCCCCAGCCAGAGGGATTCCAATGACGTGCAATACCATCCGGGAGACGATAGGCGGCGGTATTTGCCCTTTTGCGAGCTCAGACCCATTCCCAACAATAACATCAGGTTGGATGGATGGAAATGAATGGATATCGCTAATAAAAGAAATAACGATTAAAACCTGACTATACTCGGGTCTGGCGCTCAAGCGATGCAGAGTCAACCCGACTATCATCGGGTCTGGCGTCCAATGAGTTAAAGGTACTGTAAGGTTTATAAACAACTTTTTAGGTGAAAAGTATGCAGCTCGGGTCCAAAAGGTGACGACCTCCCGTTGACAGTCAACTGTTGACAAGTTACTGACACACTACAGATAAGAGTCTTCAATAGAATAGTCCTGAGATCTGCTCAATCACAGCTCACTCAGCAGTGTAGCGCCTGGTCTGACTCCCAGGATGCAGTAGCTACATACCAGCACCAACCAGGTCGTTGGGTCATTCTTTGTTGGTGGCTTGTCACATGGTGGTTGTTGGATTTGGGGACAGGGTTAGCTTTTTGTGTATGTGTGTGTGTGTGTGTGTGTGTGTGTGCGTGTGCGTGTGTGTGTGTGTATGCGTGCGAGAGAGACAGGTTTTCTGAAGTGGGTTGTTTACCTTCATTATCCGCCCGGAACACAAAGATCCTGTGACTTGTCACTATCTCAAATTTATTGTCTTTGGCGGGGCGGGCCATCTGTATGGCACCCAATGGGATGACGCCTTTTGGGTAGATATCCTGGAAGAGAGAGGGGGACAATCTCAACCTATAAGCACTCTCTGGTGAATAAACGTCAGTGGATATCAACATGTGTATCTCCAAAGTATCTCCGACTTTTAAAGATTTAAGATTAACAAATTTTCTGATTGACAGCCATGTATTTTTGAAGCTACACAATGGACCTCAATGGGTTTCGTAGGGTCAGGAAACGTACTGAGCAAACAAAACAAACAGAGGGCCATATTGTTTTTAAAAGACACCATAAAAGCTACACCAAGAGATCTGATGACCAAAAAAGCTGGGGTAAGAGATCCAATTACCATCAAATCCACAGTAAGAGATCTGATTACTATAAAAGCTACAGTAATAGATTCGATTACCGTAAAAGCTACACTAAGAAATCTAATTACCATAAAAGCTACACTAAGAGATCTGATTACCATAACAGTTACACTAAGAGATCTGATGACCATAAAAGCTACACTAAGAGATCTGATGACCATAAAAGATACACTAAGAGATCTGATTACCATTGAACACCATAAAAGCTACAGTAAGAGATCTTATTACAAAAAAGCTCCCTCTGACAGACACCATTTCCATATCTTACAGTTAATTATTTAACAAATGTAGCCGTCTTGGGACTCAGGAAAACATATTTGAATACTGAATATCAGATAAGTCAGATACCCAGAAGCTCTTGTAGGAAATGTGTTAAGAGGTTTTGTGAGCAGCATTATGGAGTTTGTGCACAGGAAGTCGAAGGTTTAAAGGGGAGGGTCTTAGCCTTAATTTCCTGTAATGTTGCCAGTGAATTATCACCGTTAGGTATTAAATTAGTTCAGTGTTTAAACACTACTCTGCTGTTACTGGAGAAACTGGTGTTCAAATAATTTGGGTGGAGTTGTTGCCAGTTTTAATGCAAAAGGTTTATTTATTTGTAATCTAGGAGAGTTTCTGGGTGGTTCGTCGTTTACAGTATGTCCCTGCATGCCAAAGGAGCGACCGGTCCAAACCCGTTGGGTTTTCAGATGTCATGAACTTGAAACACCTCACCTGCATCTAGTTAGATAGCTAGTTACCAGACTCATGATTTTCAGAGAGTCTCGAGTATGAGACTATGTCAGGAGAGATGAATAAGGCAGGGTTAATACAACATAACATTTTGTGGACGCTTTTATCCAAAGAGCCTTGATATTGATATCGGATATCGGGCCCGATATGACTAAAATAGCTGGATCGGGTATAAAAATATATATATATATATTATTGGTAATAAATAAAAAATAATATAATATAATAAAATAATAAATAACAATTCAGTAAATTTATATCTATGTGTTAATTTGCTACATTTTGTTTCACTAAGTTAGGAAAGTAATGTTTTAAGTCAAGCCTGATGTTGCCTTGCACAAAAGAATGATCCCAGTCTCTTCCACACAGTGAGGCATACAGTTTATTAATTGAACAATGGGTATCGGATCGGTACTCTGTATCGGCCGATACCCAAAGCCCAGGTATTGGTATCGGGACTGAAAAAGTCGGATCGGTGCATTCCTAGTCATTATGACATCATCAAGCCCTAGTTCCTTCATTTCCACCTATGACGAAAATATACGATATTTTCCTCTTCCGTTTACCGGTAACGTTGTCCTTGATGCTGCACGTGGGGTTAATGGGAAAATTGCATTTCACCAAAGGATTTGATGTTTTGTTAAACGTTCCAATTTCTAAAAGCCAACTTTCTAACCCTAAATGAGCGGATGTTGTTGTAGAGAATGCACCGACGCTGGTGACATCGGGGTGACCTGAATGCTAAGCTAGTTTTGGCTAGCGATTTTTTAACTGCCGCTTTCAAATTCAAAATCCCCTGCCTCATCAGAGAGAGAAGTGTATATTAGAAGGCTTTGTCCATGGGAACCACCGCCTGCATGATTCACAGATGAAGCTAGAAGCGATCTATTAATAGTACCTTCATTTTCCTTGAGCAGCGGGAGATCATGGAGCGATGGGAGCAGCCGGAGACACAGTACATCACCCGTGAGAGGCCACAGATCAAGATACAGCACGTTTCAATCATTAATTATACTTTCAATACCTTTTCACCTCCAAAGTACATCAGGTTCTTGCCATCAAACTTCACGTAGCGTTTCTGGAAAACATAGTTTCTGAAACACAAACAAAAGGATATAAATAAGAATAAAATTCAAACTCTGTACAATGGTACAGATTTAGCCACTCCAATTGTTCACTTGTCCGACAAAAATTTGAGAACTCAAGTTCATAATTGCAGTTTTATTCTACTGTATAATATTCAGAATGGTCTCAACAGTGGGCATGGCAGTAGCCTACTAATGTAAACTAATGCGAATGCAGGACGGTGGACTTCAATGATCGCTACCAATGTAGTAAATACAATAATGACAATAGTACACACTAGGACTGGCCGATATGGAATAAACTGATATGATAATCATTAGGAATATTTTTCGACATTGATATACCTATTGACCCAGATATAAGACTAAAGACTCATATTTGGAAAAATATCTTTTGAAGATAAAATCTTGTTTTTATAAATAAAATAAGTACATCTGACCAGAATGTAGTTAGTGCTACCAGTAATACTAACACATTGAATAAAACAAGGTAGATACAGTATATATTTACATATTTTAAATCAAATGGTCCTACAGTATTTACATTAGATAAAAATGCATCAGAAATGTAGTCATCCAGGTTATTTAAATAGAATAAATATGTTATTAAAGTATAACACAACATCATCTAAGATTGTTTAGATCTCAAACGTGAAAAACAGAACCGTAGGCCTCATTCATCACTAGTATAATGTTAAAATGTGAATTATAACTCCTCCTCAGTCCTGACCTTGGTTAACTTGGCCTGACCTTCAACCCTCTGAAACCTACTGGTTAGCCAGTGGATCATCCGACATTAACCTCGCTGCCTTTTGAAGGTTGTACCGAGGTCAGAACAAAGCCGGTGATCTCATATGGAATCTTGAGATTGCAAGGAATCAATTGATAACAAACATGTCATGATATCTTTACCATGACACCTCTGATTTATAGACCTAGAATAAAAGATAACCTTTTTCAGTTTTTCAGGGTGTAATTTGCGGATTTTTTTTTAATCTGGCCAAAATACGGTATATCACAGTGTCTTCTCATGTATGCAAAAATCACGTTAAGTAATCCAATTGAGGTTCATCACATTTGGCAATGTAAAATGTGATATCAGGCCAAGACTCTAATTCAGCTATACAATATAATAAGTAGGTTATTGAAAACAAGTTCTCTTTTACATTAACGACCTGTCCAAGGGGTGAAAAATGTCATGACAACATGGCCCCACTGATCCGTACAAACCCAAGTAACACAGACGGAGAGGAAAAGCAAAGAGCAACCGACACTCAAAGGCAGGAAACAGGAAAAACAGAGTGAAGAAGGAAGGAAAATATGGCTGAACAATATGGACAAAACATGTCAGTTTTACTCCTATACTGAAATTATTTAGTGAGGTTCCAGATAAGCCCTTTGTTTTTGTTTTTTTAAGTTGTTTTTCTTTGACTTCACCTCTACATTGCATCTACTGTATAACTGAACCATTGCACAGAAGAACCATATAACTCCATATAACAACCCATGTATTTGCAGTTGTAAAGTAAATCCATGTGTGTGAATGTGATATATCGCAAGAAAGTACTCAAACTCTACCGTCTTTAACAATGCGTGAACACAACACTCTAACTTAACATCTTTAGATAATAAAGTACTCAACCTCTACCGTCTTTCCCTATGAATGTACACAACATTCTAACTTACCATCTTTAGATAATAAAGTACACAACCTCTACTGTCTTTCACTATGAATGAACACAACACTCTAACTTACCATCTTTAAATAATATACTCAACCATGTCATTATACTGTATCATACTGGATTCCCCCACTGAGACCTAAACATAGTATCTCACCATTGACTACCGTACATATTTTCTCAGAAATAGGGTCCCATGGTGATTAGCGGAATGGGAGGAACTGTGCTTCTCTATAGACGGGCTTTCTGTTTGTAAAAACACACTGTGCTCAAGTCTAACTCTATTCGAGAATAACTGTTGAATCACATGACTGAGTTGCCGCCAAAGAAAAGTACAATGGGGCTCAATAGAGAAACGAGGGCACTCCCCTGACTAAAAGTAGTTTCAAATGCAAATCACCGGGGGGCGGCTAAGTGGCGCAGTGGGCAAGGCGCTCGCCACTAACGCAGGAGATGCTGGGTTCGAGCCCAGCTCTCGGCGTTGCCTCCGGCTTGGCTGGTCGTTCATACTAATACAATTGGCAGTATTAGGGGGTGGGAAAGCCGGTGGGTGGGGATCGGACGTTGTGGACAGCGACTCCTACAGGTCGGTTGGTGCGCCTGTACAGCAGAATCAGGAAGCAACGGGGGCAGCGTGAGCCTCCCACGCAAACCCTCGCCACCGAGATTGCGCTGTACAAGTGAAAAGATGCGACAGCTGCCTCCTCGTGTACCGGAGGGGACACGTGATGCAAGGCTTGGTCCACATTGCAGCCGACCAGTGGGAGGCATGGTCTAACAACGTTCGAGACAGGAGAGGGTAGAATTGGACAATACAAAATTGGGATGGGAGAAAAATAGAAAAAATGGGGAGAAAAAATAGATAAAAATAAAAATAAAAAATGCAAATCACCGGAAGCCATTTTGTCAAATCAGCATGGCCGCGAGTGTCACCTTTTATATAGCTAGCTTAGCGTTGGATTGTTTGTTTAGATCGCTAGCATGGCTAACAAATGCAAATAGTTGAGGTGGAGTCTGACGTCTATGTGACATATTGTTCAGCCATACAGGAAACACACACACCGCTTGGAGGAGGAAGATAGGAGAGCTAGGAGGCAGGGACAGTTCCTCAGGAGGAAGGAGATGCAGGGAGGAGAGTAGAGGAGGAGACTCAGCCTCAGACCCAGGCTCCGCCCCGCCCGCCTGGCAGGGGGCGAGAATGAGAGGAACATCATCAACTCTGTGGTTCTTTACGGGGAGAACTAAACCCAATGTTCTGTTTAGTCCATATGCCGAGACTAAGAGACACACAGTTCCACACAAACACATGCGCACGCATGCACACGCACACACACACAAACACAGGCACACGCACGCGGCACGCATGAACACGCACACACAAACACATGCACACGCACCCCCACACATGCACAACCACATGCATACAAAGAAAGGCAGACACAAATCTTCTGAACACAAAAAATGTTTGAAGGAACATATTATATTGGAACTATGGTGTATTGTATTTTAACTTGTACACACACACACACACACACACACACACACACACACACACACACACACACACACACACACACACACACACACACACACACACACACACACACACACACACACACACACACACACACACACACACACACACACACACACACACACACACACTTCTTACTCTCCCACACTCCCACAAGGTCCTTACATTGATCTTGTTTTCCAACTTGCTATATGTACTGTAATATAATAATAATTATTATTATTATAGGTGGAGGTTTCTTATAAGCCTTCTGGGCTTTTCTGACTCTTCCTGCACTGTATCACATCAGTTTGTCGTTATTGTTTTTTCCATCTTATTTTTATACTGTATGAAAAATTAAATAAACTAAACTAAACTAAATATTGTAGACACAATGACAGACACAGACAGACACAGACAGACACAGACAGACACACACACACTGAAACTGAATCTCGGCCTACCCACAGAGGTCACAGGTCTTACCCCTGAGGAGACAGCTTATCCAGCCAGCCACAGATAAGAGGAGCTGTCCGCTCTGAGAGGGATGTGTAGCTGGCGTAGGGGGAGATGGTCAGGTCCTCGTCCGTCTCGCCAGGGTAGAGGTGCGGGGGCAGGGAGAGGTAGCGCAGGGGTGGGGACGGCTCCCCGACGGTGCTGTAACCCTGCGAGTCGCTGTTGTGGAGGGCGTGGGACAAGCGCTTGGCCCACGAGAGCTTATGTGACCTACACCACAACAGTGGTTAGAAACAGATGACAAAGTCTCCTTAACCATTTATGGTGTACATTATAATTACAGTGGTTTGATTCACATTTTGAGAACTGAACATTCTAACAAGGATATAACAATGGCTATAGTGTTGTTGTGAAGGATCAGATTAAACCGAATATGTATATTTATTTATATATATATATTTAATTGTATTTGTATATCGTTTGATATCCCCTGTATATTCCTTGTACAATATGCATTGAATATCCCTTTAGTCTACTAAACAGCCCATAATAGTTTCATTCTACCATTGGACGAGAACCTGGCGCCAGGTTGCCATACCCCTAGGTCCAAGTTCAATCGTGCCGCCTAACATGTCGTGGCAAGCCCCGGTTCCGCGCAGGAATATGTCGGGCGAAATACGAATGGTACTATTTGTTCATAGCGCATATATATATGGCGCAAGTAAAGTAGAACTTTCTTTTAGTCCAGTTCTTTACCCTCCAACAGAGTGACAGACGCAAAGCCTCCCCACGACGCACGTGCGGTGTAGTAAGGCCTACTTGGCCCAGAATAGGCATTGAGATATCGTGTAGATTAATAGTTGAATAGTCATAGTTTGGCACTATACCGTCGAGTTGGACGTATTCTATTAAGCTAATAATAGTCTATTTATGTATGGTGCATCGTTCGGTTAGAGTTCTAAAGTTATCAGTACCCCCATCGTTCCTGACGTTATCTGGACGCTTAACCAGGCTGAGCAGACCCCTAGTGGTGATTGCATCCGAGGAGCTCCGGGCCAAGAGCGACTGGACCTGTATATTGGATTACTCTACCCGGACGACGGCGAGCCTTCCACGGCTTGGATTATGCTTTGTGTGCTTTGATTATTCCATGGATAAAGGCCAACACTGCGGAGTGTTGGAACTACCCCCCGGAGAGGACTCCAGGTGAGACGGCGCTCGACACCAGTGAGGTCGCCTCACGTCTCTCCGTTGTGGACCGGCAGCTACCGTCCACAGAGGGTCCAGCTGTATTCGTCTGCGGTCCGAGGTTCTGTGGGCACCGTGTCCAAGACTTTGGATTCTCCCAAGACACCGTCGGCCAGATGGGATACCGCCAGCGGCTTCTCTAACCCCCCCCTCCTACTGTCTTACAACCAGCGGGACCCCCCCCCCCCCCTTAGTGTATCCAGCTATAATCATTTAAGTACCATCGCTATCGTTTCCTAAATATTCCAGGTTGTATACTTACTCCCTGCGTAACCAGAGATTGGACATTCAATGTTGATTTACCTACGAATACTCATTTGCCATAAAAGTGCATATTTCATATTTCAAATCATAAATGTAATTAAGTGATCGTTGTATACACCTTTTGCTGTATTAAACCTTCGATTTGGTACATTTGTGTGGATTCGTTTCATCAGGTGGGAAAGTGTTCATCATACTTATATCTTGTACTGGGTGGCCAGAAGTTAAAGTACATGAGGTAGTGGTATTAAATATCATATCTAACAATACAGTCAGGGAATTGTACCCCTCAGTTACAGTGTTGTAGAACTCAACACATTTGAAGAAATGAGAGGTAACATGAATGCAAGTTTCAAGTCACCTTTATTTGTCATGTATATAAAGTATAAAAATTTACATTACAGTGAACTGCTTGGTTCTGTATGAGCCCCTGAAAATGTGCTTCATACAGTAAAAAGTAAATAAAAGAGGAATAAGTCCCAAAACTATACAATCTACAAACTAAAGTACAACCTAAGTACAATGAGGTACAAAATGCAGACAATGAGGTACACAATTTTAAAAATGCCAAATGAGGTATGGATGTAGTGAAAATCCCTTTAATAAATAGATAAATATGATGTAGTGTAAAAGTGTTTAAAGTGTCTAAAGTGAGTGTTAAGGTGAGTGTTTGTTTAAAGTGAGTGTGTGCATGTGGATGTGTGTGCAATGAGTGTAGATAGATACTGGATGGATACTGACCATTGGGTGGTATTGTCCTCAAATGCATCATTTCTGCTCATGCAAGGCTTGCTCAAGTTCTAATAGCTAATTATGGATTTCCCCAACAAAATCAGCTCCGATATCTTACCCATGATCCTCGGCATGCCTCTCCTCCTCTCTCCTCATCTCCTTTCCTTCACTTCTGCTCCTTTCAGCCTTGACACAGAAACCAATCAATCAGAAGTCAATACTAGACCTCTGTGACCACAGGGTACACATACTGTCCAGTATATGAATAAATGAATGAATGCCCTAATGACATAATGAATGAATGACAGAATAATGAATGAATGACCGAAAGAAGAATGAACTAATGACAGAATAATGAATGAATGACCGAATGAATGAATGAATGACCAAATGAATGAATTAATAGAGGCCTTGCACAGAATATTGGATGGAGAACTACACAAATATTCTGTGCAAAGACCTCTATTAATGACCGAATTAATGGATGAATGAATGAAGTAATGAATGACCAAAGGAAGGAAGGAAGGAAGGAAGGAAGGAAGGAAGAAAGAAAGAAAGAAAGAAAGAAAGAAAGAAAGAAAGAAAGAAAGAAAGAAAGAAAGAAAGAAAGAAAGAAAGAAAGAAAGAAAGAAAGAAAGAAAGAAAGAAAGGAAGGAAGGAAGGAAGGAAGGAAGGAAGGAAGGAAGGAAGTAAGGAAGGAAGGAAGGAAGGAAGGAAGGAAAGAAGGAAGGAAGGAAGGAAGGAAGGAAGGAAGGAAGGAAGGAAGGAAGGAAGGAAGGAAGGAATATGACACGAAGTGTTTTTGCGGCTAGGGTGTTTTATTTTGGAGAGCAACGCTGCAGGCTTAAGAGACACTGTTGCATTCTCTCACCTCAGTCTGACACACATAGTAGCCTAAAGGGTCCTTTCAGACTCACTTTTAAAACACGCACGCGCACACACACACACACACACACACACACACAATGTAATACAAATCAAAGCTATAGGCCCTTGTGATTGTACAGTAAGTGAGCTTGATGTTTTGGAAGGTCATGTTGTGGCCTGAAGACTCACTCACTTCAGATTCAGCAGCGCACACAAAACAGGCACACGTTTGGGTCAAACATGACTTGTATTGAACAAGCCATTTTCGGTGGCTGTAGCAACACCACATTTCAAGTGACTTATTACCCTCCCTGCCCCACTACCCCACACCACAGTAAAACCATTTACCCTCCCTGCACCTCCACTACCCCACACCACAGTAAAACCCTTTTACCCTCCCCACCTGGCTACCCCACACCACAGTAAAACCCTTTTACTCTCCCTGCACCTCCACTACACCACACCACAGTAAAACCCTTTTACTCTCCCTGCACCTCCACTACCCCACACCACAGTAAAACCCTTTTACCCTCCCCACCTGGCTACCCCACACCACAGTAAAACCCTTTTACTCTCCCTGCACCTCCACTACACCACACCACACCACAGTAAAACCCTTTTACTCTCCCTGCACCTCCACTACCCCACACCACAGTAAAACCCTTTACTCTCCCTGCACCTCCACTACCCCACACCACAGTAAAACCCTTTTACTCTCCCTGCACCTCCACTACCCCACACCACAGTAAAACCCGTTTACCCTCCCTACCTGGCTACCCCACACGACAGTAAAACCATTTTTCAAACTGGGCAGTACATTAGGTAGGCAGCGCTCCCAAAGCACACTTGATTCAGCTCTTGATTCATCAAAGCCGATTCATCCCCCTGCATCCTCCTCCTCCGCACATCACAAACTGCCATAACTCTGAGCGGCTTGTCAGGAGGGAGGAGACACTGCATGGTCAAATGGCAAGGAGTATCCATGTCACGTCCCGCCCAGCAACAAATCACATTCATAAGACACATCATGTGCACGGGGCCAGGATTCCTAGCTGCATTATGTTCTGTAACAGGCGCAGGCTCGCACACTCACTATTGCACTCACTATTGCACTCACTCACTATTGCACTCACTATTGCATCTTTAGGATGGTCCTCTCTCTACCAGAGCAGAAAAGTACACATGTTGCTATTTATTGTCAAGACATTGTTGGGTAAACTACCTACTTATTCAGCCTTTTATCTTATTATACCAGCAGCTAAAGCACTAGATCTACTGGTCAGATTATCTTGTTATGAACATTGAGAATGGAATGAGCTGCAATTACCTTAGCAGCACTCAAAGGTCTTTTACAAACCGCCCTGAAGGAAATATGTTGCTGTTTTACATAACGTTGACTTGAGATGGACTGTGTTATGGATATCTCTGGTATTGGCCTGTATGACTGTGTTATGGATATCTCTGGTATGGCCTGTATCACTGTGTTGTGATATATCTCGTATATCTAGGGATGGCCTGTATGACCGTGTTATGATATATCTGGTATGGCCTGTATGACTGTGTTATGATATATCTGGTATGGCCTGTATCACTGTGTTGTGATATATCTGGTATTGCCTGTATGACCGTGTTATGATATATCTGGTATGGCCTGTATGACTGTGTTATGATATATCTGGTATGGCCTGTATGACTGTGTTATGATATATCTGGTTATTGGCCTGTATGACTGTGTTATGATATATCTGGTTATTGGCCTGTATGCCCCTCTTCTTTTTCCTTGTGTAGCTTTTATGTATTGTATGAGTTTTTGTTACGTGAAACTGCTGTTGCTGCTGCCTTGACCTTCTTGGCTAAATAATGGCTAAATTATTATTATTGTATAATATTTTAATGGTTGCTACATCCCTAAGCCCTGCTCTCCCTCACCTCATATAGCTGTGGTGGTCGTCGGGTCTGGAACACCGTTTCACAGTAGGGGCTGATTTCTTCCTCTGGGTCATCAGTGGATGCTGTTGGAAAGAGGTGCAACTTTCAATAAAGATTGTACTACTGTATTACAGTAAAACCCATTGTCCTCCATGCTGCATCTACGGTATTCTGTATCTGGCAGTGGGTGTTCCAGACCTTCTTAAATGTTGTAAAGTAGAAGTAAAATAGATATATTTTAAACAAAATCAGTCTCTCACTTTAATAGGGCTAGACAGTCTTTATGGTCAGCGGCCTATAGATATCAGCCGCCATCAGCCATTTACAGATTTACATTGTCTGCAAAAAGTGGCACCAATAAAACAATGATAGAATTCCTCACAACAATAGCAATATAAATACATCTATAAGCCTTTGACATGTTAAGACAATTTGTTTTAAGCACAAGGATATTTATTTGTGTATTTCTCCTTTCTTATTTGTTTGAGGTTGAGGCAATACAGTTGTACGGTCATGAATGTATAACCAAGTTGCAAACAGGTACTCACCTCTGGTTGATCCGGATGAGTTGTTACTTAAAGTGCTGCTGCTGTGTAAGCAAACATCCATCAATCAATCAATACATACAGTACACTACATATAAATAAATGTCATAGTTACTATTCATGCATTTGAAGCAACCCAAAGCAGATCAATATACTTCAAAGACTGATATAATCGGAATGGGGTTGAACTCCTGAATACTACCGTATCTACTCTATACTATGGTACGACAACTTAAAAGTACTGTATACCTAACAGTCACTGCCACTGACCACCTTATGACCCAATCCCGACCAGAGTCCTTTAATATTGAGCATCTGCCAGTCCCAATTAGTATTTTCCTAGATAATACAGCTGCACAGTGCAGTTCCCAAGTACATTAAAGTTAGTAAAAACAATCTAATAATAGGTAAGCTATGCTTGACAATTGACAAACAGCCAGTATCACAGCTTTCCCTTAATGGTTTTCATTTAAAAAAGATCGGAATTTGATTGGGCTCCGATACCCGATCTTTTCATTCAACATTTGGCCTGAGTGAAACTAAAACTAAACCTATCAATGTGAGTATGCTTTTCTCATCCTAGGAGCTTCCACAGTGGGGCCACTCAGTCGTACCTATTTCTCTCAGGCGTGGTGTCCAGTGCTTGGAGCCTTGGAGGAGGTAGAGGAACTGACTGCTGACCGCAGTGACTCCTCCCGCCACTGGGGGCAGTACAGCCAGGTAAAGTGCCACAGTAGATCTCGTTGGAGACCATCTCCATCGTCCCTCCACTCTCTGGCGAACGGGGAGGGGAGTGTCCAAAGAACCCAGTAGTGTCATGGTTATGGGGATAAGAGGGGTCCTGGTTTGTCCTTGGGGCTGAACCCGGAAACAGGCCTGGGGCTGAACCCGGAAACAGGCCTGGGGCAACCCCACGTTTGAGCCTAGGGGGGACCGGGGGCAATAATACCCCAGAGTCTGATACTATTGAACTACTGCTCAACCTCCTCTCCCCCTGGTTCTGTCTTTGGTTATTTGTGGGAGTCACCCTACCGCTAGCTGTAGGGGTCACCCTATTGTGAGTTGTGGTGGTCACCCCGTCGTTAGGGTCGAGGGTCACTCCATCTGGGTTCTCCCCGGAGGCCAAGCCCTCCAGAACCGTAAAACAGATGGATTCCTGAGAGAGCCTCCTGGGCAACTGGGACTGAGGCTCCGGCTCGGGGCAGGAGAAGTGGATCGGTGCCGTCCTGCGTCTGTTGAAGACGGTCCTGGGTTTGGGAACCGGTTTCACCACCGGTTTCACCGCGTTGTTGCTTTTGTCCGTTAGCATGGTGGGAAGGTTCGGAGCCGAGCTATTCCGTAACGCCTCAAAGTTACCGGGACGTTTGTCCTGATTGGACGAGGTCGCTGCCATTCCCAGTTCTGGCGAATGGATATCCAACTCGGACTGACAACGGTCCAATAAAACCTCGGCTCCTGGATGCCGACTGGTTCTTTGACCTTCTGTTATTGATTTCTCATTGGTCCTCTGAATGTGACCGGCCAATCGCAGTATTCTCTTCCTGTGTCCGGTGGCAGTTATGCCCAGACTGACGAGGGCATCATGATCCAGGTGTGTGAAGTCTCTAGCCAATAGCAGGCTGGCTCTGCGGAAGGTGTCCAGGTATCTAGGTTGAAGATATAAATGGTTGGATCAGGATATACAGAAGTAGATAAGTAAATGGTTGAAATGGAACCAGGTATAGGTGCTGGGGACCAATCTTAAAAGAAACACACACACACATCTGATTCATAACCATATGTAATGACGAGATGTAATGGTATCTAATGGTAAGGAGGACAGCAATGTTTGAGTTCATATACAGTAAGAGGGATGTCCTAGCCTGACACATCGGACCCATGGGGAACACGTTACACGACGCAAGCTAGCTCTCCACTGGATCTGAACGCAGCACACCAAGAAGTAAACAAAGAAAAATAGTCGTCAATTAAGTCAATTTGACTCACCATGGTCATGTGGTGGTGTCTTGTCGCAGTAATCACACTGAAGTGTGTGGGGAAACCCTGATTTCTCTGTTTGTCTGTACTAGCCAACAGTTCTCCCCATTGTAAACAAGCCTTGGGGGCGCATGGAGCTAAACTTCAATATAAAAGCCTTTGTGCACACACTGACCGCCCCGTTGCCTTGGTAACACACAAATAAAATAAAGAATCTTTTTCCTGTACTTTAATATGATTACAGCGCCAGGAATTCATTACTGGTTGAGAAGACGCCAACACCACGCGTGTCGCATCAGGGACGTCAGATTTAAAAACCTCTGACCCATCCTGCTCAACGACTTATCTCTTTTCCTTCGGATTACATCTCTATTGTTTTATGTTCAAATAGAATAACATTTATAATTAAGACTTTGGTTCCTGTATTAGCCGATTCTCTGACTCCATATTTGTTGAATTTCCAAGTCGTTATAACCATTAGCTTCACCTAAACTAGCACTGTAATTGTACATAGTATGAGATGTCTTTTCCACTGCCCGCCCCCGTTGGCATGCTTGTGCACACAGTACATAAGGTACTATTGTCATGGTGCCATGTGTGTCTATTGTACTGTGGAACTTTGTAAACAGATGAATGCACCACTAGCACCACTGTCACCAGGATATTTTCATGTTTATTCATTTAATCGGGCGCGGGAAGCTGACGTCACATTTAATCAAATCTCTGGGGCAAGTCGTCATACTGTATGTACACTAGGCCAGGGTCATTCCCATTAACCGCGTGTCGACGGGTGGATCTTTGGGTTAAAACATGGAGGTCTTGTTGTGGGAGAAGCTGCTGCAGTACATGTAATGACCACCATGGGAGCCAAATGCAACCTTTCTTTTTCTCCATCCCTTCCTCTAGGTTTATACATTTAGCAGTTTTAGCGATTTCTCAAAGCAAACGAACACCAGTGAGCCAAGATGGCGACAATCTTCCATAGCAACTGTAGCCACTTTCCGAGCCCTATTTGGCAAATGTATGGACATCCTGACTCTCAAATCTCGGCCTATCCAATACCTCTCCAAGTGGATCGTGGCCAACAGGGTCTCAACCGGAGTGCTTCCATCCAACGTTGCCATAACGACCAACATGGGCTCGGGATTGGGTAAGGTCTCCTCCGCGTGCAGACAGAGCAACGGCCATCACTGACCTAACACAATGGCAGACTACCATTCTCCATCTGGAAGAGACAGACACACAAATAGGACTTAAAGCACATTATAAGCACATGTTGGGGGGGGGGGGGGGGGTCAACAGAAAATGTATTATCCTGTCCAAGTCAGTTATGAGGATGAGTCTCCACAGCTTAGCACCCGCGTATTCTTGCTCAGCTGTTGCCGTCCGGCAAACGGTACCGCGGTCTCAAGGCCCGGACCAGCAGGTTCAGGGACAGTTCCCCCCCCCCCCCCTCCCAGGCAGTCAGCCTCAAGGCCCAGACCAGCAGACTCCAGGACAGTTTTCCCACCAGGCAGTCAGAATCAAGGCCCGGACCAGCAGACTCCAGGACAGTTTTCCCGCCAGGCAGTCAGAATCAAGGCCCGGACCAGCAGATTCCAGGTCAGTTTTACCCCCCAGGCAGACTCATGAACAAATAATGCTAAATAGTGCTAATCACCTTCTCTGCTACAGATTTGCACACACTGCTGATTTACACACACTACTGATTTACACACTATGCTGATTTACACACACTACTGATTTACACACACTACTGATTTACACACTATGCTGATTTACACACACTGCTGATTTACACACACTGCTGATTTACACACACTACTGATTTACACACTATGCTGATTTACACACACTGCTGATTTACACACACTGCTGATTTACACACCATGCTGATTTACACACACTACTGATTTACACACACTATACTTGTATTTTAAATTGATGCTATTCTTTTTTGTCATTGCTATTTTGCTGCTAATTATATATTTTAATTATACCGTTTTTATTGCTTCTTCTGTACTACTTGTGTTGATGCTGCTGCCAGGCAGAGGAGCACGGTTTCAAGCAATAACATTCTAAAAAACACCCACGTTTATTTCCTGTTAGCTGAAGCAATAACTGACGAAGCATACGCTTGGGTCCACACTGTTTCCCTAGCAACAGAATTCCAGTGAAACCGTCTATACTGTAACGGTCAGACAGGGGCGCGACAACAAAGCTGATTCTGATTCTAATATCTAAAATATCCTCTAATTTCCTTGTATTCATCCTACGGACGTACGCATGTAGCGCACACACTTTAGAATCCTGATTGGTAAAGGCTTGATCAGACTCCCTGATTGATTGATTGATTGATTGATGGTAAAGGCTTGATCAGACTCCCTGATTGATTGATTGATTGATTGAAAATTGTATTAACAGATTGCAGAATGGGTACAGTACAGTACGGCTCAATACACACAATTGTTAATGGGATGCAGACCAGAGAAATACTTTCGTCTTGTTTACATCAGGGTCCCCCATTTTCAATTCATCATAACATATATGACATACAGATAGACAGTACTGCACATCTATACATTTATGACATACCGAAAAGTTCCCTGCACTGGGAACCTCTCGAAACTGCACACACACACACGTAAAAGGAGGCTCTCCTGTTTTGAATACTACTGCACTCGAAAAGAAAAAAATAAGAAGAAATAGAATACAGACAATATAAACAAAATACATGTTTAAATTCCTCAACAGAAATAGCCAGAGGCCAGAGCTCTCATCCCACTCAAGAAGAATGGAAGCAACACTATCAATGCCGTCTTTGTTTTTCCCACTGCAGATTAGGGATGGTTAGGGATATAACACATATAAACACATACATATACAGGCCGATTTTGATACATATTCTATTATGGCCAATATGATGTGTTCTACTGTATAGAAAAAAGAGATCGATTCACAGATTCCTAAAGAAATCCCCAAAAAATGTATTGTGGCTCAATGAGACTTACATAAAATTAAATATGCGATATATTTCTTCAGTCTTGTGATTTGGTTTAAACCTACACAACATACAAGCTTTATAACAAGAAGTTTAATAGCAACCTAGAATCGAATGTATCGAGATAATCGTGACAAATCAAGAATGGATTTTAAATCGAATCGTGACCCCAAGATTCTAAATTGAACGGAACTCAGATTCCCAAAGATTACAACCCCCAAATCTTTAATTCCCTCAGTTATTCTACTGTCTGGACATCGTTTGGTCCCTTTCACTCATGCTACTTGCAATGTTCATCAATATAAACATTAATCTACTGTTACACTTACTGCAAGTCTGTCCAGATAAGAGAATCTGTTCAACGCCTAAACTGTACTTGTAACGCTCGCAGAATCGACTGGAAACCGCCTCTGTTCAGGATTGTGGCCCCCCTAAGAAGAACATATGTACACGCATTCATCCTGCTTAGCTTGTGTGTGTGTGTGTGTGTGTGCGTGCGTGTGTGTGCATGTATGCGTGTGTACGTGCCCAGTCTCTGCCTGTCTGTCTGGGTATATGCCTCCATCCTAATCTCATTGGATACACTTCATTAATCATTCTGATATGACACGCTCTGTTCTTCACACGTTAGTCAGGGAACCGACCGCAGTCACTCCTACATCTGAGAACAGAGTAGGGTGAAGTGTGTGTCTGTCTGTCTGTCTGTCTGTCTGTCTGTGTGGGCTATACAGTAGCATTCATCGCAGGGCTGCCTACGTCTCCTTCTGGTGGTGAGAAGGACCGTGTCACAGGGTTAGGCTGCCAGATGAACTCGGAGGTCTATGGAGACCCGAGCTCAGGATGTTGCACCGACGGGAGTTCCATGAAGCTGCTGTGACGTCAGGCGGGTCATGTGAGGAAGTCCACCACGAAGCTATGTAGCAAGCAGGCTCTAATACGGGTGGCTTCTAGCAATTACCATCCTGTCTTGGTGACACGTAGCCCTAGTGTCTCAAATAGTTGCCTCATATTCCAGCATTCCGAGGGGAGGGGGGCATATACATTGCGCATTGTATGTCCATAAGCCGCCAAGGAAGAAAATGCTGATGATGCAAGGACTGCCACATGTCGCTGGGATGCGAGCTAGCTTACGCTAGCAGTAACGTCAGTTGGTTGCCGGGGCGGTTCGGACGTTAGCGTTGCCAAATACGGGACGCTAATGGCTAGAAGGCATCCTCACATGACCCGCATGACATCACGCCAGCTTTATGGAACTCTGCCCATTTCCCCACAAGTGTTAACCCATGACAGATTTGTATCATTTGCCACAAACTATAAAACAGCCATTGTTGGTGAGGTGTTCTGTTGAAGCCAAGGTCTCCCAGATTAGATGGAGCAGATCAATGGCGATGGGGAGAAAGTGACCGTCCATTTCTTTTGTAACTATGCACTAGGTAACTTGGAAGAATGTCTTAGTTAGAACTATGTAAAAGGCTATTACCGGTAGATCCTCTAATTTCTAGAGCTTTTAAATGTGTGGACAACACAAATTAAATTAGTTTTCGTTTTTGCTTACCCTTTTTTTTTTTATTGCTCAAGGTACATGGTGCATCTTTAATGTCTCAATGCTCGCCATCTATGACACTTGAACTGAAATTATACAATGAAATGATACAATGGGTTCTGAATGGGTGCCAGACAAGACATCAGTCATTCAGTCCTCTTAATCTACCCCACAATGTGAAGCATTTAACACATCCTCTTTTATTGTTAATTCAGAGATAATGTCAGCTACCAAATGTTGTATGCTATAGCTACTGTTACTGTTAGCTGTAACATTCGGTAGCTGACATAGTAGCTCTAATGTTTGGTAGCAAATGTTACAGTAGCACAATTGCTTGCCAACAGCCAAAAAGGATACTAGATACTTTGCAGTGTGTGTGGGACAGGTGGACATGGGGACAGCCAAACTTAGTACAGTCCCCCACTGTCAATTTGAAACCACCTGAAACAGTAAAAGGGTAATCTAACGGCCTAGCATGATTGAAATGGGGGAAAGACATGCCACCAGAATGCCTCAAAAGGTTAGGACAATGGGTTTAGAAGCTAAGCGCTTGTAAGTGCTCAAGGGCAACTTCACCAGCAGATAACAGAACAGCAGGCCGAGATGGCATCACTGTGACCTTTCCACCCCTTGGGTCGCAACCCGGCCCTTCCAGCCAACTAAAATCACAGATCGGGAACAAAGCCTGATGTCACTGGCCGGACAAAGACATTGGATTGTTCCCTATTGCAGCAGCCGTAGCTGTAGAGTCGGCCCTCAGGGGAGAAAGTGCTAGAGGGGATACAGCACAAGACCAACACGAGAGGCTGTAGACCACAACACAACGGAGACACAACACGGTCAATTGTAGGCCAAAAATCATACGTCATTCACACTATGAATTAGTAATCTCCATCAGGTTCATCAGGAGAGATTTGGCGTTTGGTTGCGTATATCTGTCGGTCTGTCCAGAGCTAATCTCTCCAACTACGGTGGCCACGGTGGATGAAACTGGCCACATAGGCTGACAGCAGGCCAGGGTAGTGTGTGCTAGAATATTTTTCACATCTGTCGAGGACAAGTATTTTATTTGAATTAGTTTCCATCATTGTCCATTCAAATACATATTCAAATACATATTCAGGACACTTTACACCTTTTAAACACAAGAGGGCGATACTACACAGGTTCGCTGCTCAGAGCCTCAGGGAATCAGCTCTCTGAACCCTGTTTACAACATGGACATGCCATAGCGAACCTATTGTTGTTGATATACCTATGCATTAAATACATTTATGCATGCATTCATTTCCATCACTGGCCATTGAAATAATCCCGTCCTCTCGTGATTGGAATCAGTTTCTAACATCCTTCCTATGCCTCCTATCACTCTTCCTATGCTTTCTCACATTCTTCCTATGCTTCTTGTTTTTGTATTTGTCCGGTGCGTCTACTGAGCGCATCTTTCTAGTTAATTATTTCAACAGGCAACATAGCAAATTGTGACGTCTGACATGTCAGCCAACAACTGCAGGCCAGATGGCAAATCAAGAGGTAAGAAATGTCAGTATCATACGTCTCAGAGACAAAAACAAGTGGCAGACAGTATTTCCCCACTTCTGACTTAAAAAGGTGAATGCCACCCATTTTTTAAGTCGTATTCTTGCCCCATTGTACGCAGAGACGTTTCTCTTACCGGCTACGTCAGCAGCCCGTGGGAAAATACTGTATGCAGACCTGGAAGCTCCGAGGTTACTAGAATGGGACGTACAATTGCTTATACCAGTAAATGAGGCTGAGCAATGTTTAGGGTCTTAGAAAAGTGACGTTTCAACTCATTCCTGTAATATTTCGGGTGCACATAGAGATGATGTATTTGACACTTTGTTGATGATGCACAAACAAAAAAGGTATACGCTTGAGATTTCATTTAAATATCAAAATTGATATTCCTGATATTTAACACATTCAGCGCCAAACCCGAGATAAGTCGTGTTAACTCGCCATGCGTTGGACGCCAGACCAGAGATATCTCGGTTTTGGTCGTTTTTTCTTTTATTCGATATTTTTATTCATTATTCATCCACTGACCTTGGTGTTACCATAGGAAAGGATTTTGAGATCGCCAAAGTGCAATACCGGCCACCCTTTGAAACCTTATATCTAACCCTGTGTTACACTCAAATGTCTACAGGCGCTATATTTAGACGGAGCCGAGTAAGTCGCTTCATCCGACCACTTCGAAATGCATCTGGCACACTCTATCCATAAATTGTGCCAAATTATGTCCAGGACCAGATGGACACCAATACTGGAAATCGCGATCAGACAATTGGAATATTCTTTTTGGAATACCCCCGACCAAACGTAAGGACTATCTGACATCAATTTCAGCTTGATCCAACAATGTTTTGATATCGATCCAGCTGATCAGCTTCTGTAGTGTTCAACACGAATGCCGTTCCTCGCCCCCCCCCCCTTTCATGCATTCATGATGAACCATAATACCTATTATATACATTTGATTTGGAAATAGTAGCGTGTCCAGGCAAGAAACGCCAACGCTTATAGTAGAATACACGTAGCGCCCTATAACTCAGCGTTTCAGGAATTATCCCGGATCACTCCTAAACTATACTTACCGTAAATCCTCAAATAGAGGAGGGACCTCCGATAAAGGAGGGGCCTCTTATAATGGGGGGGGGGGGGGTGTTGATGCATTTAGACAAACACAGGCCGGTCTCTAATATAAGTAGGGCTGACCTTCGATTTTTTTTTTGGCAATCGAAGCTTCGGGGCCGAGCTTCGATTTTAATTCGAAGCTTCGAATTAAAACAAATTTAATTCATTTTTTATATATATATATATATATATATATATATATATATTTTATCTTATGTTGTGGGACTTGTACAACACTTTGTTAAACTTTGTTGTTTTTAAATGTGCTCTATAAATAAAGTGGATTGGATTAATGAATTAAGTAGCCCCTTTCGTGACTGTGACGCAGCCAACACGGCTGTGTGATTTAATTCAAGGTGGATCGCTGTTGTCGTTTGAACAACTTCAGATTTCATGGGAACTACCAATCCCCCAAATCAAGAATGTTTAAGATGAATGAAGTAAGATTTTGATTATTTGAAATATGGCCTGTGTAGACTAAACTATGCACAGAATTATGTCAGTCTACAAGGTCCGGATTCTACATGGTCCGGCAATGTAGACCTTGTAGACTCCACTACAGACCAATTATCAGTGTATGTTCATGCATTTTTAAGAAAGGCTACTTCCACAAAAAACAAACTCACCAAAACATCTCAGTAGCACCTTATCTAAATGTTCTATTTCATATATGGAGATTCATATTTATTTATGTATTGCATGCATTTCTACATTTTATTTCCTATTTTGTTTATTCATCCCAGTATCTTTCTTTCTTATGTGTGGAATTCTACAAGGCATTTACATTCACATTTACATTTAGTCATTTAGCTGACGCTTTTATCCAAAGCGACTTACAAGTTCTGTACGACAGGTCATCAGGAAGGATACAACTCTATCAGCTGAGTAACAATATTCATCAAAGTGTTGCGTGTTACAGTGTAGGTTAGTTTATTAGGACAAGTGCATGACAGTAAGGTTAGTTAGGGTTATATTTTTTTTTTTTTTTTTTTTTTTATTTATTTCAGATAATGGTTGAAGAAGTGTGTCTTTAGTCGACGGCGAAAGATTGGACGGGATTCTGCTGTCCTAACTGGGGTGGGTAGTTCATTCCACCATTGAAAAAAAAAAATCTTTTCACCGTCTGTGGGCGTTTCTTATGAGCCTCGGTTCCAAACGAAGACCCTCCATCTTTGATCCCGTTACCGAACGCATATTTCAGCCTGGAATAATGGGATTTATGATTAGCCAATGGACATATCGATCTACCAGATTCCGATGACTAATGACGAAATGCTGCCGGCGATCACATGGCCTGATGGTAGGATACTATTCCCCCAAATTACAGCTGGATTGGACATCGTTTTAAAACGTAACGTGATCGATCAGTGAAAATGGCTACTTGAACACACACTGTATTGCTAATCAATAATACTGATCGGCGTCCCCCGCCGCCCCCATTTCATCCATATATGCTCTGTAATAGTCCGGATGCTACGCAGTTCGTTTTATTTCATTCGTATATATACAGCAGAAATGGCGTTTGATATAACGTGACTAGCCTTTAGCCTAAAAACCGAGGCGAAACTGCGATAAACCTTATATTCACGGCGCTATAAAATGACAACCAACCGATGGATTTTTATTTTCTTTAAGCCATTATGAAGGCACGGTTTATGCACTCAAGTGACAATGAGAATGGACAGATAGCAATACTATAAATTATATATATAGCTGTTAGAAAGTACATCGGTTTGTAAACAAACCTCTGTCCTCTGGCCTATAAATCGGCGCTACATGCTGGTCGTCAATGTGTTAACGTGTCCCTCTGGTTAGCTTTAGCGCTAGCCGCTAGCTAACATTGTCATAATAAATAGATCTGTGGTGTTAGCTGGATGACGTTGACTTCGTTTGCAAACATTAACGTTCGCTATCTATATGGCGTTGGCAGACGAGGCTGGCGTTGTCCAGTTGACACATTACAGACCATGATGCTATGATAACGTTAGTAGCTAAAGCTACTGCATGTAAACAACGCGATTCAACTGAGGAAGTCGAGAAGGTACCACACGCTAAACCGTCCCCGGACCCCACAACCTAGTATAGACAGTTCCAACTTCAGTGTGTGAATTATGTTAATCCCACAATTACTCAACTGCACTCAATATTTAAATACCAATGCTAGTCGAAATAAATGTAGACAAAAAAATAATAATAATAATAATAATAATAATAATAATAATAATAATAATAATAATAATAATAATAATAATAATAATAATAATAATAATAATAATAATAATGCAATAAAAGTCTGAAAATGAAGGGATTATGTCCATGAGTGTCCTTTTTAGAAATTAAGGCCTGCCTCTTATATAAGCCTCTCTCTAAAAAAGGCCTGGTGCTCTTTGTAGCTGAGGTAAATAGAAGACCAGTCTTATATTTGAGGATTTACGGTATATTCACCACGGGATAACACGCGAACGTATGCATGAAAAAATTATCTCTTTTTTGCATGTTCGACGGAAGAAAGTCACTGTCAAATGACTATAGTATCGTCTCCATAGCTATAATATAGAATATAGATATAGCTCTCCAAACATAGTGACGCACAGTGAAAATATGTTATGGAAACGTGGCACGTTAGCCACAAGGACCCGACTAATCCCTGGCGCTGAATGTGTTAAGCAGTTGTTTACTATTCTACAGACACACACACATATGACGATTATCAACGATTCAATGAATGAATTAAACCTTTATTGCCCTTCAAGGGAATTTGTTTGGCACAAAGAGAGCCACAAAAAAGCCTAATAGGCACATACTATATGAACAATACAGCACAGACAAACAAGACATGAGCATAATAAATATAAACATCATAAAAAGCATGACACTGCATGACCCTCAACGGCACCATGTGCAAGTGCTAAAAAATACCAAATAATTAACTAAACTTGTTAAGCAGCTGAATGCTGCATGGGACAAAGGACGTAATGCATCGTTTGGTTCTAGTCCTAGGCCTGCAGTACCTCCGCCATGAGGGTAAGAGTAAGAGTGCGTACTTGGGGTCCATGACAGGGTCCATTTTATATGAGGATGTCGCCTCCCATTAAATACCCCCCATGACTGCTCTCTTCTTGCCTTAAAATCCAGTCAATGTTTGTGAGTTTGGCCCACTCTCTAAAAATCATCAACCCTCAAATGTGTGTCCTTGGGCACTGGAGTGACAGTGTATACTTAAAATGGGTGGCATTCCCCTTTAAAGTATAACTGCTGAAGGCTGCTGAAACAGGGACCCATTCAAAGTAACACTGTGCAGTAGGACACGTACGATATTGGAACGTCTTCCTGCTTATTCAGAGTGAACAGAGTTTGATGGAAGTATAGGAAGACGGGAACAAAGACTGGCCAGCCAGACCAGCAGTCACACACACACACACACACTAAGGGAGAACAGAGGAGAGAGAAATGCCTGTAGCTAGGGCGAGGATGAGGTATGCTGCCAGGGGAGGTGGAGGGCTCTCAAAGAAAAAGTGTGAGTGTGTGCGAGTCCTTGCATGGGTGTGTGATCTTGTATGCAGCGTGTGTGTGTGTGTGTGTGTGTGTGTGTGTGTGTGTGTGTGTGTGTGTGTGTGTGTGTGTGTGTGTGTGTGTGTGTGTGTGTGTGTGTGTGACTTCCTGAAAAAGCTTGGAATGTGTTATACATTTTAGCGGATACCTCACCCTAGTGTGTTTGATCCTGTGTGTGTGTGTGTGTGTGTGTGTGTGTGTGTGTGTGTGTGTGTGTGTGTGTGTGTATTTGTATGCATAGATTTGTGTTGCGTGTGTGTGTGTGTGTGTGTGTGTGTTCATGCATGCATGTGTATTCGTGTACATGCCTACATATGTCTGTGTGTGTGTGTGTGTGTGTGTGCTAGCGTGCATAATGTGTGTGACCCTTTGAGTGACTCAGCCCAACACCAGGAATGTCAAGGCTGAGAGAGGTATTCTGCCAACGCCATCAGACATTAGCTGGGTAAACACTACTGGACATGTTGTTGGTGTTACAAGAGGCACACAGATAAACACTCTTTCAATCCAAGCTTCAGATCCCTGGAATTCACTCCAATGAACAATACACACATGCGACCGTGCTCGCCAACAATAAATATCATTCAGCCCTGCTGTAGTCTAATTCAATTAGTCTAGACCAGTGTTGTCACGATACTGGAATTTCGAACTTCGATACGATACCTTGAAAAGTATCGATATTCGATACCATTTTCGATACCACGGGGAAAAAGGTTCAATCTTAAAATGTAATTTTTAATTTTATTATTATTTTTTAAATACATTTAGCTTTTGTTGCTGGTTGATTCTCCTCAGCTTCTCTCTGGTACTATACGAGAAGATACATATAACACTTTTAAAACCCTTTGTTTATCTTTAGATCACACATTTAAAAATAACTGTTCATCTCACTTCAATAATTTTTATTGCAGAACATGGTATTTTCTCAAGCAGACAGATGTCAACACTGTAATCTGTGTTGCATGTACCTGACAAACTGAACTGTTTGTATTACAGTCATATTCCGATTTAACTGAATGCACATGTGTGTGTGTGGAGTCGACTACTGTACTATTACAGGTATTGAAATGAACAATGCAACTTCCTTATACAATTAAAAAAAAAAGAAATTATGAATAATTAAATATCGATATTTCGGGAAATGAGTATTGAAACTGTTTTAAATATTCAGAATAGATATGTATCGATTTTTCGATATTTTTGACAACACTAGTCTAGACTCTAGCCTAACGAGGCCTGTAGTACATGACACCCATGAGGTTGGGTTAGAGGGACGTTTCAAGCCCTTAATGTTCACTGACCCTGTCCCCATGCTGTTTGTCCTTGACTAGCAGTAGAGGTAATGCTGTGTCTCTTAAGCCCTGTCCAGTCCACGTGGTTGGTCCTTGACTAGCAGTAGAGGTAATGCTGTGTCTCTTAAGCCCTGTCCAGTCCACGTGGTTGGTCCTTGACTAGCAGTAGAGGTAATGCTGTGTCTCTTAAGCCCTGTCCAGTCCACGTGGTTGGTCCTTGACTAGCAGTAGAGGTAATGCTGTGTCTCTTAAGCCCTGTCCCCATGCTGTTTGTCCTTGACTAGCAGTAGAGGTAATGCTGTGTCTCTTAAGCCCTGTCCACATGCTGTTTGTCCTTGACTAGCAGTAGAGGTAATGCTGTGTCTCTTAAGCCCTGTCCCCGTGGTTGGTCCTTGACTAGCAGTAGAGGTAATGCTGTGTCTCTTAAGCCCTGTCCACATGCGGTTTGTCCTTGACTAGCAGTAGAGGTAATGCTGTGTCTCTTAAGCCTTGTCCACATGCTGTTTGTCCTTGACTAGCAGTAGAGGTAATGCTGTGTCTCTTAAGCCCTGTCCAGTCCACGTGGTTGGTCCTTGACTAGCAGTAGAGGTAATGCTGTCTCTTAAGCCCTGTCCCCGTGGTTGGTCCTTGACTAGCAGTAGAGGTAATGCTGTGTCTCTTAAGCCCTGTCCAGTCCACGTGGTTGGTCCTTGACTAGCAGTAGAGGTAATGCTGTGTCTCTTAAGCCCTGTCCAGTCCACGTGGTTGGTCCTTGACTAGCAGTAGAGGTAATGCTGTGTCTCTTAAGCCTTGTCCACATGCTGTTTGTCCTTGACTAGCAGTAGAGGTAATGCTGTCTCTTAAGCCCTGTCCCCGTGGTTTGTCCTTGACTAGCAGTAGAGGTAATGCTGTCTCTTAAGCCCTGTCCCTGTGGTTTGTCCTAGACTAGCAGTAGAGGTAACGCTGTGTCTCTTAAACTACAGTATGGTTCAGGACCAGATAACAAGATCATGTTTCACCTGGCCAGGGTGACACTCATTTTACAATTGTCTTTTTATATAATGTAATATAATTTCATGTAAAAAGTTTAAGAACTCAACTCAAATCAAATTAAATGATTGCTGGGTCTCAGATTGACTCAATATTGAACCTAAACTGAACTAGAAAGGTGCACTGAGTGGAGTGCAAATCTCCGCCAGGCAGCATGCCCTAATAATAAATATAGCCACCAGGCAGCATGCCCTAATAATAAATATAGCCACTAGGCAGCATGCCCTAATAATAAATATAGCTTCTCAGGAGGTAGAGCAGCTGGTAATCAGAAGGTTCCTGGTTTGTTTCCGGTTTCTCCCAGCAGCGTGGCAGCGTCCTTGAGCAAGACACTTGCAACCTCTTAACTGCTCCCGATGAGCAGGTTGGCACCTTCCATGGGTGAAGAGGTGAGGCATAAGTTGTAATAAAAGCGCTATATAAATGCAGTCCATTAATAATAAATATAGCCACCAGGCGACATGCCCTAATAATAAATATAGCCACGATTCTGGGGTAGACGCCAACACAGACGGTTAAGCACACATGGTTGAACAGTATTAAGGGTTATGGTGGCCATCGGGGTCCATGTGGTAGGATATGTAGCATCTGCATTGTCAATACCTGGAGCTCACGTTTGAACCCTTTCCTCCTGCACCCACACCCCTTACCCTAACCCACTCATGCCTTATTTTTCTACTTCATTTATATTTAAGATTTTTTTTTACACCTTATTTTAGCATTAACTTCTTCTTAATATTTTAATTCTAGTTTAAGTCTATAATTTTGTGATTTTGTGTGAAGGGGGGGACTAGCAAAGTAAGATTTTCATTGTACGGTGTAACCGTCTGTTTAATTGTTTAACTAGCAAATAAATATCTTGAATGTAAACCGCGCTTTCTTATTCCCTACCCCTACACCCCTACACCCCTTACTCTAAACCAGGTTCGTACCTCCAGTTTGGTCAGTCGTCCCTATATAGATAGCGTGAACCTCCGTGCGCACAACGCTCTCCCAGTGAAAGTCCTAGCTGTCAGGTGAAGAGAAGCGGCTGGTGACTCCACGTATCAGAGAGGAGGCATGTTGTAGTCTATACCCTCCCCAGACAGACTATAGGGCAGTGCAACTCAACTCATTAATGGGCACAAATAATTTTTTATATTCTGCGGCACTGGAGTGGAACAAGCTTCCAGTGGCCCTGAAAAACTTCGAAGAGGGGGGAAGCTTTAGACGTGCCACAAAGAAATGGCTAGCCAGTGAAGTATAGAATAGCCACGTCTAGGAAGGAGAGGGTAGGGCGTGTTTTATGGGGTTGCTATATGTTTTATTATGATGCGCTATGTTTTTTATTATGATGATCTATGTTTTATTATGATGCTCTATGTTTTATTATGATGCTCTGTTTTATTATGATGCTCTATGTTTTATGATGTCTGTCCAGGGACCATGATGGAAACAAGTGCTTGCACTTTCTCATGTTTTTATCCCCGTGGATGCTGTCTTTTACTCCACAATAAAAATCAATCAATCAATCAATAACCAAGAGGAAATTGGCATAACATCAAAAGGAATGGGAGAAAAGGTAAACATTTCCTATCCAACCATAAATATCCACCACGTTTGGTGATGTTTGGACAAACTTTCATTGATTTATGACCAGATTTGCACCAGGCCCTTGCATGGAACGGGTGGTGTCCCCTACTGGGTGATCATAACAGTGTTATGAAACATATGCCGCACGTTTTGAAATGATTGGACTTTTTTTTTTAATTTATAGTCTGATTTGCGTCATGCCACCGTATTGTGGGGGGTGAATAGTCTATGCTTTCCTGCAACCTTGCAATGGCCCTTGATGTTGGGGATGATTGTCGCCAAGAGACTCATCCTGAGGGAATGGAAATCACCTCCTCCCCCTTCCTTCCAGGTACAGTATGGATGACACAGATGGTACAGATGGGAAAGACTCAGACGCTTGAGAACCAATTCAATAACACAATCCTCTGCTATCTGGGACCCATGTCTTGCTCACCTGGATGAGGCCGGGAGAGGATGACTCACTCACTCAGCTAAAGTCTCATGGCCCTTGTTTGAGATCTAACTAATGCATACCACTCTTAAGCACTTTGTGCAACTGGTACTGTAGCCTATTACTATTGTTTTATTTAATTTATTTGTTCTCTGTACACGTCTGACTCAACTGTTTCTGTTCAATTGTCCCATTGTCTCATTCAAGCCGCAAAATAAAAAAGTTAAAAGAATTATAATTATAATAATAATAACAAAATTATAAAAAAGTTGATAGTAGGGAACGTTTTAGAAGTGATGACTGTATTGTGGGGAGTTGATAGCAGGGAACGTTTTAGAAGTGATGACTGTATTGTGGGGAGTTGATAGCAGGGAACGTTTTAAAAGTGATGACTGTATTGTGGGGAGTTGATAGCAGGGAATGTTTTCCAAGTGAAGCAGAGGACTGTGGGGAGTCTTGAGGAGGAGAGGATTGTGGGTATTCTGTAGGAGGAAAAGGTCGTTAGAAGGAAATGGCAGCTGAAAAGAGGCTATGAGTCACATCCTCTCCTTCCTTTGTCTGCACTCTGGACGCTAACCTTTGGCTCCCGCTGAGCTCAGGCGAGCGTGTGAGCGTGTGCGTGTGTGTGTGTGTGTGCAGTGCACGCATACTTGAGTGCTTTGCTCTAAATTTTACTTGTTGTGTTTCTTCTGTGTGAGTGTGTGTGTGTGTGTGTGTGTGTGTGTGTGTGTGTGTGTGTGTGTGTGTGTGTGTGTGTGTGTGTGTGTGTGTGTGTGTGTGTGTCTGTGTGTGTGTGTGTGTGTGTGTGTGAGTGTGTGTGTGTGTGCCTGCCTGGTCTATATGTCATGTAATACGGTGCTTGCCTCCACATGAGTGGTGCCCATCTCACTGTATTCCATCATGCATCTCTTTCTCCTTTGTTCTCCGTCTCCTCTTCACTCCTCTTTCCATTTGTCAGGATAGAAGAGTGGGAGGAGACATCTGTTGATCTTTACCTGCTGGGTGACTGAATAAGAACACATTAGAGATAGAGATATGAAGGTACAGTACACCGTTATGGATCCATTAGGTATGGATTTTATTATACTATACCACCGTCCACGATATACATACATATTGTAAAACATACACATGCTGTATATTTGGTAGTATTAACCCTTTCACTACCAAGGTTGACATTATACTATAACTTACACAACACTTTCTGTTGTCAGTAGATGGCAGCATTGGTTTAAAATTAAAAGGTGAAAATGTGAAAACTACAAAATGAATACAATTCCCAAGACCTTTAGCACAGGTCACAGGTCACTGGGACGCGTCTATTCTTTGACGCAATCTGAACAGCGTTAAACTATTAATGGGACCCGAGTACAGTGATCGAGAATGGTCACCCAATTATCTTTTTTTTTTTTTCTTTTTTTTTTTGTCTTTTTCCCCCTCCATTTTCCTCCGATTTTCTCCCATCCCAATGTTAGTCGTATGCCAATTCCCAGTCCCTTCCTGGTCGCTGCGCTTTACCCCCCACAGTCAGATCATTTGGGAGAGTGGAGGCTACCACGTGCTTCCTCCGACACACGTCCAGCCAATCACCGCTTCTTTTCACCTGGCAGCGCGGATTCTCATTGAGAGGGCGTAACGTGTGGGAGGACCACACTATCCCTCTCACGTCCAATCCGCGCTTAGCAGGCGCCCCGACCGAACTGTAGGAGTCGCTGTTTACAACGACCCGGACCCACCCCGCCAGCTTCTCCCACCCTCTGATACAGCCAATTGTATCAGTGCAGACGGCCAGCCAAGCTGGTGACAACCCCGGAGCTGTGAGCTGGATTCGAACAGGCGAACCAAGCTCACAGCTCCGGGGCTGGTGACGAACGCAATCTCCGCTCGACCACCTAACCGCCTGGTCACCCAATTATCTTAACAAAAGTGCATCATTAGCATTATGTTTATTGTCTAAACGGGAACATAATGGTACAATTTAAGATTTGAATGTTATCTGCATATAAAGGACAAATAAAACATCGTTAATTTATAAGAAACCTCAATGAAAACGGCGCAGGGTAAGTTATATTCGCTATTGTTATGAAAATGTGATAGAATCCTATACAAATGTGGACGCATTTGGTCACTGTGACGATACCTGCAAATGGTACATAGGAGGGAGGGAGGGAGGGAGGGAGGGAGGGAGGGAGGGAGGGAGGGAGGGAGGGAGAGAGGGAGGGAGGGAGAGAGGGAGGGAGGGAGGGAGGGAGGGAGGGAGGGAGGGAGGGAGGGAGGGAGCAGCTTTAAAAAACAGAACAGTGAGTGGAGGGAGTCAGGAAGTCAGTAGATAAATGTAAGTATACTCCTTGGCTAAAATAGTGAACACAAATTGAAAAGGGGGACAACTTTAGAGAACAGAAGGTGGCGAGGCGGGTGAGACTGGGAGGCAGGAAGCCGGTGAAGGCCGCAGATAAAAGTCTGACCGGAGCAAAAGCAGCAGGACAGAGGCAGAGGATACAGACCCTCCCATCCAGGGACTGACCCAGGTTCAGCTAGTAGCTGCACTGTAAAACAAATCTATACTCGCCACCACAGGGTGGGAAGAAGCTACGGAACTGATCCCTGCTCAGCTGGCTAAGTTGTAACCTTTTTTGCATTGCAGGAGAAGCAGGGTTTGTGACCATAAGGTTACCGGTTCGATCCGCAGACCTGCTGGAAAATCTAGGTGCAGAAAGTGAATGACCAATAATTGAACTGCTGTTGAGCAAGGCTCCCTGCAGGTGCTCAGTGGCAAACGGGTCAATAGAAGGTTAGTCCGCATCGCCGCCCACATCACCACCTCCACCAGGGAATACACAGCTGTGCCTGGTAGAATTGGTTATTAACTCCGCCTGATATGCTCGCAAGGGACACAGGTTAAAAATCACCAACGATGGTGAAGTCACATTGAACCAGCTCAGTCAGGAATTCATCTGGATCATCAGAGGACCAACGTTGGCCCAGCGCCCTGATGAAACACTGGTGTTGTTGTACACATAGACTAACAAGAGGAGGACGGGTCAGCGCCATCATAGAAACCTTCAAAAATGGTTTCCCCGTCACTACACCACTGGGAGACTAATTCTAAGAAGAAGTAGCATTGGTCTCATGGTGCTGAATAACTTCTGTGAGAATGTTGAGGTTGTGGCCCATCCTCTTGTTATTATTTTAGGTGTCTACTGTAGACTCTCAAAAAAAGAGATGTCATGTTTCCATGACAATATTCAAGAGTCATCCTGGGTTGACAAAAATAGCCCCTGGAAACATACAAACTGTTACTGTATTCCGTTATAAAATACCGTTGTTTCACTGTATTCTGCTGCTCTAAAATACTGTTGTTTCACTGTGTTCTGCTGTTCTAAAATACTGTTGTTTCACTGTATTCTGCTGTTCATATACTGTTGTTTCACTGTATTCTGCTGTTCTAAAATACTGTTGTTTCACTGTATTCTGCTGTTCTAAAATACTTTAGCATTTAAAGCCCCAATCTGGATTATTTCTGCCCATGATGTAGGGCATACGTATGCGCATACATTCTTAAAGATATTGATTTATAGATGAGCTTTTTGGAACTTTCTTAACCCCTTGTCAATTAGAATATAGGTCTGTTTTATTAAAAAATGTACAGCAACGTAAACAACCATTTTACAGCCAAAAAAATGTAACCGGTACCGGTACTTGTCTAGTGTTAGTCCTTGTATCAAGAGAGACTAGAGAATGGAAACACGTCTCCACTCTTGCTTTTGGTTTCACGTTTATATCTTGGATCACAGATTGGAGCTTTAAGATGAGAATATTGATACTGTAATCATTGTTAACCCCACAAACAGAGAACAAGTTCTTTCAACAGTTCAAGACAACCGCTTGTCCTCAAGAGACTAAACAAAGCCTAACTCCTCTCCAACTCAAACACCAGCCTGCATCACCTGGGAGGGATGAGCTCTTATCCCGACTCATAAGAAATGTACCCGCTGATTACTGAGCGGGAATAGTCGGACAATTATTGTAAGGCCATATTGCACGGCGATAAGGAACCATCCTATAATACCAGTGTAATATCCAGACCACAACTTCTGCTCTGCAGAGGCCCGCTGGGGTCAGCCTGCTGGGAGGAAGACGGGGTAAAGGAACAACAGAGGACGTCAAGTCACGTAGTGCTCCACACGTCATCCTGGCACAGCCAGAATATTAACCCTTTTAAGTTCAACACGCCATGAATACGTCAATAACGGGTTTCAATCTTTCCATACATTTTTTCAGTCCAGAATACTCCGAGGTGACACAAACTGTCAAATATTGCGCAATTGCGCTTGAAGAAGTTTGGAAAAAACTTTAGAAATATCAAAAGGCACAACACCTTGTGTATCCAATGGATTACTTCCAGGTCATTGGCCACATAGTCCAGTGGTCCTCAAACCCTTTCACGTCAAGGACCCCGAATTGATACGCAATAGCTAGGCCATGTCCCAGAGACCCCCATCTGAGAATATATTTGTTGTTAGATATGATTTAATTGAGAATTTCCTAACGGTCTGTACTGTAGGTGTGTGTGTGGAGAGAGTGAAACGGAATCAGAATAGCCATTTGTATACATTCTGTCATTGTTCCAACTTCTAGTGAAATTAGTGAAATAAAAATTCACCATTTTGCAGGAGACCCCCTCGAGGACTTTGAGAACCAATGGTCTGGCCAATATAGCCCTGATAATAATATACCATGGCCGGCTGGATTTTTAGACTGAGTGACGGTGGTCTGTGACACGTTTAGTCTGTGAAATTGTTTGCAAATGGCTTCCTCTTTACCACTGGGAGACACACTCAGAAGGAGTAGCTTGGCCTCCCAGTGCTGAACATCTTCCGTCAGAAGGTAGGCGTTCGTTCTCTTGCATCGTTACAAACGGGTGTAAAGAAGTGCTTAACCTCTTAAGCATCACCCAAAAACTGGGCCATTTTTGTTTTTGACGACTGCATACCTTATTTGCAAAGCTTAGTTTTATACTTATAGCACATGCGTGAGTCTGGTCTCTTTTGAAAGGTAACTAAAACAAAATAAATGAAAAATCACTTTGAGTGCTAATGTAATAGAGAAACAGAGGTTTGAACACACTGAAGTAAAGGTTGTGTGTACTCACATTTCTGTTTAGTGGTTGCCAGATGCCTGTTTTTAAGTTCCAGCATAGAGGTACTGTAGGAGCTGGAAAACACTGCTGTTCCACAGCCTGAAGTCTTATGTAGTACACACGGGTCCAAAGTTTATAAAAATCCCACGGAAAATGGGGTTAACTTGTGTCAGCGCTTAACTTCTCCTGTGAGAATATTGGGGTGTTGAGTCATCATTCTAGACAGACTTCAGGATGTCAGGATGATGCTGTTGGTTCCTATTCAGCCCAGCTTGACGTGGGGTCTATAAATGTCCAGGTTGAGTCACACCACAGGGGGGAACAATTCATGGCGAAACCTGACTCAGGAGGCAGGAGGGTCAGTGTACCCGATTAGAGTCGACCTATCTCAAGCTCCGCCCTATATTCTTGATCCTCCAATCACAACTGGACCAGACTGGAGAGGGAGTGCGCGGTGACGAGCGCTTGACATTTCACCGTGACTCATGAAGTGTCGTCACCATGTAGTAGTAGCAGCGTAGCAGCGTGTGTGAAATATAATAGGGCCCAAGAAAATTAATAGTTGGTTTCAGGTTGGTTGTCAGTTTGGCCATGGGTAGGTAGGGAATTTATTTTATTTTATTTTTTTATTTTATTCTTTCCCACGGCGACTATGGATAGGGAATTTCTTTATTTAATTAAAATGTTCACAACAACATGGATGCATGTACTCTGCCAGCATGTTTAATATCCATAATACTAAATGTTTGACTAAGATTTCTATGAAACTTTATAAAAAAAAAAAAAAAGAAAAAAAAAAAAAAAGGATTTTTTTTTTTTTAATAATTTTTTCTAAAAACTCATAAAATATATTGGGTTGCACCTAAATCGGCAGGGTCGGTCGGCAACCTGAAACCAACTATTAATTTTGTTAGGCCTAATCAATACATTGATATGAATGAGGAAATTCAGTCGCATCGATCTGCAAAACTGAATCTGAATTCATCAAAATTCTTGTGCTTGTTTATAATAATAATAATAATAATAATAATACTTTCTTAAAAATGTATATATAGGACCTTTCAGGAAACCCAAGGCACTTAAAAGAGGAGGGGGACAAACTAAGGGGAAGGAAATCAGAGGGACAATTTGGTCAAAAGAGGGAAGTCAGGCAGAGTCATTAATACATTTGGTGAAGAGGTAAGATTTGAGTTGTGATTTGATAAGAGTCCAGGGATGTAGCGTTATCCAGTTAATTTAGAAAAATAGCACTCTGTGTAACGTTTTAATTGCATAATATTCAACTAGAATAGTAATCATGTTACCAACAATACTTGAATATAAGGAACGTGACTCATTTCCAACAGTGCCAACGGGATGAAAATGGAACAGTTCCGGTCTCCTAAATGGGTGGGACTTTTACACAGGCGCAATTGTTGACACTGTGAGATCAAACACAGCCGCTTTCCTCTGGATCCTCCACAGGTCAGAAAAATATCAATTCAGCGCGAGAATGTTCAGAACACCTTCGACTTCCTCAGAGAAGGTTCAAAATTGACCAGAATCCAGGGTGGCAGAGGAAATGAGCCACTTTCAGTCAAAAAGCCGTGGCCCAGCTCACAATCTCCAGCGATAGTTACTGCATAGTTCCTACATAGTATTTAAGGCCCTGCTCTGTTCTGTAAAGTAATTCAGAACTGTTCTATAAAACATCTTTGTAATGAAACTCAGAGTAAGAAGGAGCTGCCCTGTTGTTCGGACTGTTCTATAAAGTAATTTATAACGGACCTCTGTAAAGAAACTTAGTTGAGCTGCTCTGCTGTTCTGTAAAGTAACTCAGAACCATATCCTGTAAAGTAACTCAGGAGCCCGCTTCAACCAGATTATTGTATTGTAAATTTATAGGGCTATTTTATTTTACTGAACTATTTTATTGCACTGTAGTACTGCATCATTTTACTGTCTATTCCATTTTCTTAACCATTTTTACTGCACTTTTTCTGTCTATTCTATTACCCATTTTTACTGCACTTTTTTACTTTTTCTATTCTATTTTTTTTAATACATTTTTTTGTGCCTATTTTAAAACTGCCTTACCTTGCTGCTATCTTTTTTATGCTTGTTTTATACGTTTTATATGTCATTTTATGCCATAGAATCAAACCATAAAAAAGTGGCCTATTGGGATGCTAGATCCTAATATGAAAAACTGTGATTTTATATGTCTGCACTGTATGTGCTCATTTTGTGCCTGTCCATTTTCTGCTATAAAGCACTTTGAGCTGCAATTCTTGTATGAAAGGTGCTATACACCTTTCCGCATGCGATTGGAGCGGAGAATCTCTTGTTGCCCGGGGTGGAGGAAGGGCTCCTGGTGTGAACAGCCAGGCTTCTACCCCCTCAAGAAGAGACGCTTCACAGCACTTTCAGCACCCTGAGTGTCCCCGGCCTGGGGCTGAGCCTCGCCTGACCCCACAGGCCGCTAAACAGGAAATGAGGATGAGTTGGTTCGTCTCCCTTTCTGAAATATCTCTGGTCGTTACTTTAGCAGGACCGCTAAAGTGTGGGCCGCAGTGCTTATCTACAATGATCTCTCGTCTCAACTCCACTAATCGTGACCTCACCCTCTCTTAGTTTCCTTCTCTCTTGTGAACAGAAGGTTTTTTCTGCCTTGTGAGGATAGGAGATTTCTAGGAAGTATAGCAAAAAGGAAAAAAGTTTTTTTTTAAGTTTATAAACTTGGTCCGTTACCTTAGCCTTACTGAATATATAGCAAGTACAAGTGATAACTATGAGGTTGATGACATTTGGCCTTAATTCCATCTGCAGCCATTTTCAGATTCAATAAGATTTTCAATTCTTTATGCATCAAAATATATTCATATTAGAGCTCTAATATATATACTGTGTATATATATATACACATACATACGCAGCTTGGTTTGGCTCAGACTCTTATTATTACAAAGTCATAAACAATGAAAATGTGTAGCCTTATGATATAATATCAGCTGCCACACCAGGCCACCAGTTAGACAGAGAGAAAAACGAGACCAGGGGAGAGAATGATAAGAGAAGGACAGTCGTAAATGCACTTCTGCATGTCCCTACGCTGTAGATTCTGTATTGAGACTGTTACACCCCCCATTACATAGTTAATTGCTGGTTACCTCTTCTCCTCCTCTCCGCCCCTCTGACCCCTTCACCCCCATCTCTCTCCACTACTGTCCTTATCAGGGCTGGAGATCTGATCTCTGTCAAAGCTGGAGAAAACACAGGATACAGCTGCTGTCCCTCAAAACACTGCTGCAAACATCCCTCTCTCTCTCTCTCTCTCTCTCTCTCTCTCTCTCTCTCTCTCTCTCTCTCTCGTGTTGTGCTCTGGGTTGTTTTTTTGTTTTGTAGATGTTTTATCCCGGTTTTCCAAGTTACTTCCTCAAAACGTCCTCAAAACAGGACTCATCCTTCCACCTAGAAAACAACCCTGAAATCATCTCGTCTGATGACCTCCTGAATCACTTTATCAAACTCACAAATCACACAAATATTGTCTCGCTGTAATCACTAGCTAAACTGCCGTGAAGACAGACATGCTAGCTAGGGCATTTGGTCTCAACGGTAGCATTTTCTATAACCTATTCAATATCTATAGGTTAGAGAACATTCATAGATGTCTGTATTCATATTTATTGTGAAGATATACCCACATGCTGCATCACGCCTCAAGTTGAAAAATTTTTAATCCAGCAAACAGCGTTCGCATCACTTATAGCAAAGCGGCATCTGTTCGCCTCCGTTCGTGTCTTTCTGCTTTTTTCCCCCTGTGGTCGATTAGTACTTCATTTACCAATTTAAAGCGAGAACAGGCTGTCATAAAACATCAGTGACAGGAAGGTGGGGTTAACAATAGAATCCAAAAGGCACTCTTCCCTTTTGGTTTAAAATACTCTAGTCAATCTGGCATCATGGTTCTACTGAACATCAAAGACACCTCTCTACATGTTTCAGGGCCACACACCTCAGAGAAGAGACTTGTATTCCTATTCAGAGAGTATGAAGAGACTGTATTCATATTCAGAGAGTATGAAGAGACTGTATTCATATTCAGAGAGTATGAAGAGACTATGTATTCCTATTCAGAGTATGAAGAGACTATGTATTCATATTCAGGGTTTAGAAGAAGAGACTATTCATATTCAGAGAGTGAAGATACTATGTATTCATATTCAGAAAGTATGAAGAGACTGTATTAATATTCAGAGAGTATGGAGAGACTATTCATATTCAGAGGGTATGAAGAGACTATGTATTCATATTCAGAGTATGAAGAGACTATGTATTCATATTCAGGGGTAGAAGAGACTGTATTCATATTCAGAGTATGAAGAGACTATGTATTCATATTCAGGGGTAGAAGAGACTGTATTCATATTCAGAGTATGAAGAGACTATGTATTCATATTCAGGGGTAGAAGAGACTATTCATATTCAGAGTATGAAGAGACTATGTATTCATATTCAGAGAGTATGAAGAGACTGTATTAATATTCAGGGAGTATGAAGAGACTATGTATTCATATTCAGAGAGTATGAAGAGACTGTATTCATATTCAGAGAGTATGAAGAGACTGTATTAATATTCAGGGAGTATGAAGAGACTGTATTCATATTCAGAGAGTATGAAGAGACTGTATTCATATTCAGAGAGTATGAAGAGACTGTATTAATATTCAGAGAGTATGAAGAGACTATATATTCATATTCAGGGAGTATGAAGAGACTATGTATTCATATTCAGGGAGTATGAAAAGACTATATATTCATATTCAGGGAGTATGAAGAGACTATATATTCATATTCAGAGAGTATGAAGAGACTGTATTCATATTCAGAGAGTATGAAGAGACTGTATTCATATTCAGAGAGTATGAAGAGACTATGTATTCATATGCAGGGTTATAAGAGACTATGTATTCATATTCTGGGTTAAGAAGAGACTATTCATATTCAGGGATATGAAGAGACTACAGTATGTATTCATATTCAGAGAGTATGAAGAGACTGTATTCATATATTCAGGGGTAAGAAGAGACTATATATATAGATAACAAAATCCCAAATTATCTTTTAGTATGCTTACTTTTCCACACTGCCTAATAAATATGATTCTATGATGACATAAAATAATGAAATAAATTATTGTTGTTGTGTAAACCTGACCTTTTACACAAGAGAGAGAGTGGAATGAGAGAGAGAGAGAGAGAGAGAGAGAGAGAGAGAGAGAGAGAGAGAGAGAGAGAGATGTAGATACAGAATGCCATGCATTTCATTGCAAGTCTGTATCTGTATTTTAGATCAAATTAAGTGATCAACCATGATGACCACAGATCTGGCGATGAGCTTAATGAAACCACACGGTTCTCAATATTGACTGCATGTCATAATCATGTTATATTAAACCATGCCACATGTAATACATTTCTGACTATAATAAATGAGTGCCTTGTGAAATGGCTTGTTGTCTTTTACCGAAGCGCTTTGAGGAATATTCATTACTTTATATAAAAGCATCTAAAAGTAATAAACATCTTGAGAATGGGCCCTGCCAAATCTTTCAAACGCCCCTTTTAAGACAAATGCCATTGACAAACTAATGCATCTTTGCAGACTCAGTGGTACCATTATATAGCCAATTAATGCAACACAATACAACATAACACAATGCAACACAACACAACACACAGTAGCCTATATACTGCATGTGACATGAGACACGCCATGCTATGACAGAAAGAACTTCCAAAATACTAAACAACCACAAACCCTAACTCATTAAAGGGGCGCACCAACATTATGGGAAATGCATGCTTACTGTCTTCTCCAGAGTGAGACAAGATAGATAGCCTACCAATTTCCTCTGTGTGTTCAGTAGAAAGCTATCCGGCTGCAAGCTAGCCTAGCTCAGCACAAATGAATGGAAGTGGATACAGACCACTAGCCAATGTGCTGTTGGCCAAACACACCTCATGGAGTTTTAAGCTAAGGTCCCCATCTGCTTCCATTCATTTGTGTGCTAAGCTAGGCTAGCTTGCAGCTGGATAGCTTTATGCTGAACATAGAGGAAATTGGTATCCATCTTCTTTCCTGACTCTAGAGAAGACGGTAAGTGAATTTCCCATAATGTTGGCGTGTTCCTTTAAAGTTTAAACCCTCACAATACAGGCTTATAATACCTCTTCTGCCTTGTTGCAGTAGCGGTATGTTTGCTATTACATGCACCAGTCAGACATGATATTCACACACACACACACACACACACACACACACACACACACACACACACACACACACACACTCATAAACACACAGGTACATACATTATATACACACGGTCAGACTGAATGGAAATAACACAATATTATACTAGGTCCCTTTTCCCCAAAATCAGGTTAGAAGAACTAATAGAAAAATAAAAGAGAATTCATTCTAAGTAATTAGAACTTTTATGACAATCAGAATCCTCTATTATAACCCCCACTTATCATGGTTTCCATGGGAACTTAAGCCCGGAAATGTAAGGCTGCCCCCTCATATTCCATTAATCAGTCGGTTTGGTCGACAAAGACTTTGTTCGTCGCTTAGTGGATTTTCATGCTTTTTCCATACAGAGTTATTTCCTGGATGAGTTAAGCACATCTCTGGTAAGCACTAGATTTAGAGGTCCTTCTGCGTTATTGCATGTGGATAATTCTTAATTTTACAGATGATTTGTGGATGAATTCAACTATTCAATTAGTAGAGAAAGTCTAGACCTAGCACTCGGTACCAGGTCTTCTGGCGTGCTGTGGTTGAAATAAGAAACACATTTGGCTGACGTGCAGCCCTGCATTGTGCCTTCAGTGTGCACTGCACTCCTCCATCACATGTGCAGGTAATCAACAGCATACCCTTTAATGGCAACTCAGTAGTATCTTGCACACCCACCCACGCAGTGCTATTGAGCCAACGCTCTGAGTCTGACATCAGACTCCAGGGGGAGGTCTGAGAGGAGGCTGTTTTACAGTTTCACAGTTACGATTTGGTGGGTGGTGGTTGTGGCGGTTGTTGTTGTTCAATGAAAGAATACAATGTAAAGCATCAACTCGTTTAATTAAAGTTAAACTCATAACTTGTAGATTGGTTTTAATTTCTATTAGAAGTGTTTGCAATTATGATCTGGTAACTAAAAAAAGGTTTGTACCATCTGCATATTTCCATTTTATTCCCATTATTTCCCATGGAAAGTTTCCACCTTTGAATATTCCCAAAATGTTGCAGCTCTCCTCCTACTGGAGCTGAACAATCAGAGGAAGGTGAAGTCCTGAGTGATCCAACAAACAGAGGCTTCCCTACAGGCCTCTGGGGTAGAGGAGGGAGAGAGAGGGAGGGATGGGAGGGATGGGAGGGAGGGAGAGGGAGAAAGTGAGAGAGAGCAAGGGAGGGTGGGAGAGGATAGAGAGAGAGGGAGAGAACAAGCGAGTGAGGAAAAGAGAAGCGAAGAGAAGCCGCCTATTCTCTGTCCTCGCTCCACCAATCTTTCACCGTCGACTATAAACACACTTCCTCAATCAATATCTGAAATGAAGAGAAAAAACAACACCACTAACCTTCTTACTGTCCTCTACCATCATGCACTCTTCCTACTATACTATGTCTTTACTACTATGCACTCATCACTACAGCACCCAAGTTTCAACACTGTTTGATGAACATCGTTACTTGGCTGTAAGAGTCATACCCTCCCTGTATGTCATGTATGTCCCTATGCCATAAATGTCATGATGTCATGTGTATGTCATACATGTCACTATGAATTGAAAATGGGGGACCCTGATGTAAACAAGACAAACGTCTTTCTCTGGTCTGCATCCCCTTAACAATTGTGTGTATTGAGCCGTACTGTATTGTACCCATTCTGCAATCTGTTAAATAAAGTTTTCATTCATTCATTCATCCCTGCGGACTTGTCGTACAGAACTTGTAAGTCGCTTTGGATAAAAGCATCAGCTAAATGACTAAATGTAAATGTAAGAAAGGGAGAGAGGACGGAGAGGGGAAGGAATGGTGGGAGAGGAAAAGAGAGGGGTGAGAAGGAAGACACTACAGCAGAGGGAGACACTACAGTAAATAGAGTTTTTTTTCTGTTTTCTGATGCTGTATAATTAAATGCTTAGCAATGTTTGTAAACAAGGGAATAAAATAGACATATTGTACCACTGTACTTAGATCGGTTGAGAATGATACCATACAAAGAGATTACTTCCCACCTAGAACTCAAAATAGATATATGGTAAAAAAGGGAAAAAAATAAAAATAGTGATTCTGATTCCGAGAGGAAGGAGGGGAGAAGAGGGAGGGAGCGAGGGTGGGAGAGAGGAAGAGAGAGAGAGGGGGAGGAAGAGAGAGAGGGGGAGGAAGAGAGAGAGAGTGGGAGGGAGGGATGGGTGTATATAAATAACAGTGAAGCTCTATTGTGAGACACAATATGTCATTGTTCGACAGTCCACCATGGATGCAGCTCTACCCCGGACCCTGTGTACAGGATGACAGTGTGCTGCTTGTGCGTTAGCTAGCGAGCTAGCCGCTAGCGACCCCCCCCCCCCCCCCCTCTAACACGCTCAACCCTGAGTCAGGCCTAGATTCTGTTCTGTTCTGTTCCCTTCCCGCCTTAGTCACGTTTTGGACGCCCAGATCAAAACATCTGAGGGGAAGAAGAGACACAGTGTTTAGTGACAGGGCCCACTCTTTCCTCCCGACAACAACATTCAGTTAGACAGAGAGGGAGAGTCTGAATGTTTGTATGTGTGTGTGCTTGTGTGTGTGCTTGTGCGTGTGTGTGTGTGTGTGTGTGTGTGTGTGTGTGTGTGTGCGTGTGTGTGTGTGTCTGTGGCTGTGTGTGTGTCTGTGGCTGGATGGGAGCCGCTTCACCAGACCGCATGGTTACAGTGTACATTACACGTAATTACAAGTCAGAGGAGAGTAGAAAATGAAAACCATCATTCATTACGGGGCGTGAATTGAAGCAGGGCTCAACCTGGGCTTTAAAACGAGCCCAGCCACAGGGAAGAAGAAAATATGAAACAACAACACATCTCTCCGCTATTGTTCAGAGTCGAGTGTCGACTTTCACTCTCTGTATAGATGATGGTGGTGTGACCCAGATCCAAGTCTCCCCTCTCGGCGTTGAGCGCAGGCCCGTGGGTGATGTGCGGCGGCGGCAGGCAAGTGACCACATTCACACGGCTCACGGCTGCCATTTTGCTCTCCGTGCTCAGGTTGGGATTCCTTTCCCAACCTCAACATGAGAGGGAAATGGCTGCCGTGCGAGTGTGGTCAATGGGTGAGATACACACCAACCATACGGTGTAAAATGTGTACAAACACAACAACCACTGTTGTGTCACATTGTGGCCATTGTGTTCGGGAAATCCTTGTCTGGTGGGTCCGTCTCCACTGTCTGATACTGTGGTGGCCTTCTAGTCTTCCACTTTAAAACTGTGTATGGGAAACATTGGATTCTCTGGCTAATAACCATTTACAGGGCTGTCACCACAAAGAGTTCCCGATCTGCCACAAATTCCCACAATAGCACGGTTTTACTAATTGGTGTTGCTCGCGTCGCCAGCCTGCCACCACCACAAACAACCTAGAAGAAACATAATATCAATATAAGACCCAGATATGATCATTTCCCACGTTCAGGGGAAATGAGAAACTCCGCCAAGTGGCGACACCCCCGGCAGAGAGAGCAGACCTCTAGTGATCTGTTCAAACTGTGTGGGGGACCCAGGCCTAGAACTGTGCCCTGAGAGAGGGCACTGCGGCCTGAGAGGGAGGTTTGCCCTGAGGAGGGAGGTTCGAAGGGAGGGAAGACAGGAGGGAAGACAGGAGGGAAGACCGTCAGGTTTTAAACTGTGGATACCAAACAGGGAAGGTAAAGACGACTTTAGTTTAAACTGTTAAACAGTAATCCAGAACTATTTTATTGCACTGCACTGATGCATCATTTTACTCCGTCTATTCTATTCTACTATTTTATTGCACTGCACTATTTTACTCTTTTTATTATTGTCTATTTTTAAAACTGTGATAGAATCAAACCATAGACAAGGTGGCATATTGGGATGTTAGATCCTTATGTGAAAAACGTTTCTGTTGTGAAGCACTTTGAGCTTACATTTTGTATGACAGGTGCTATACAAATAAAGTTTATTATTATTATATTATTATTATTATTATTATTATTATTATTATTATTATTATTATTATTATTATTATTATTATTATCTGTGGACATAATTTCCTCAACTATGTCTTCAACTTCCCAAGAGTCAGGGCCTCAAGTGTCTGCAGTTCAACAGAGGTCCGCTCTCCTCCAGGTGATGTCCTGCCGAGCTCTCGAGACACAGAGATCACGGATCTGGGCTTTAAGAAGAGTCCAGGAGCTACACACAGTAGCTCTTTATAAAACCTCCATGTGAACAAGCGGCTAAAAAGGCAAACTCCTTCTAAATAAAAAAAACACCCGGAATCAAACTCCGAGATCCAACTGAATTACATAATAGCGTCGTTGACTCCTTCTAGTGTATCAAAGCGGTCTGTGAAGAGGAAGCCGTGATCTGCGCTGTTCCTGTCTGTGTTGACTAGAAGAAGTGGTACAATACAAGTGAGGGAGGGTATGCTTGGGGCTTCTGCGCACTTCCCAATCAGATAGTGTGTGTGTATGTATGTGTGTATGTGTCTATGCGTGCCTGTGTGTATATGCAACCGGACACGTGTGTATATATGTGGATGTTTCCCTGAATTTGTATGCACAAAGTCGTCCACGGATTGTATTCAAGTGTACATGCGTGTGTGTGTACATGTGTGTGTGCCTTTTGATGTCACCCCCCTATCAGTACTTGAGATCTGCTCCCAGATGGTTATGGTGTAATTACCGCCAGAGGGCTCTCGCCGTAAACCACTACAAAAACACCAAAAGGCGATAACGCCGGGTCAATCAGCGTCTCTAACTAAAGCAGCAAAGAAGAGGTTAGGTGTGTGTGTATAACTTTGTTCATTTGATGTCAAAGCAGCGTTGACCATAATTGTATGCAGCGGCCAGCATGACATAAGAGCAAAATGGCCGCCGAGTGAATATGATCAATTCCACATATTTAGGCTGCAATTGAACTGTCTTGGTGAAAGGGGGGGGGGGGGGTCTGAATGTAACATCACTGAGGAGAGAGAGAGCCAATAAGACGTTAACAGTGTATCTCTAACATTTAAAAGCATGTTTCCATGTCTTGGTCACACAGCCTAATAGGTTAACACCAAAACAAAACAAACTATGCTGTTCCTCGTACTAGCTCGGGCTAGTTAGCCACAAACCAATGCAAAGTCAATGGAGTCAAGCTCTTGTCTCTACAGGCTGACTGAGGCTCACTTGAGATTTACTCCACACTGTGCACACATAGTAAATGTCACTGGGCCTCACGTGGTCAGCTTGTACTGACAGGAGCTCGACCCCATTGACTTTGCATTCGTCTGCGGCTAACTAGTAGGGGTGGGAATCACCAGTTTCATCACGATACGATATCGATTCTTTGGACAACGATACAATATTTGCCGATATCACAAAGTCTGCCACGATACGATACGATTCGATTCAGGTGCCTGCGATCGATATGAGGCGATATTATGTGCCCATTTAACACAATCAGTCACATTTAGATAAACTAAAAAAAAGGCTACGGAAATATCAATTGATGTTTTTATTTTTTAGCTCTTCCAGACATTTAAATGAAAAACAATCTATTGTTTTTAATACAAATAGACCTCCTGTTCACTTTTTATATATTGAGCTTTAAACTTTAAGTCAAATGTTTTGGAACTCACAACACGCAAGCTAAAACCCCTTCCTCTCCCAAACTTCCTACATTTGTTTTATGTTGCATGATGATCATGAATACATTTATTATGTATTCATGTTTAAATATCAACATTATCTGTCCATCCTCAGTAACACACACACACACACATACAGAATGCCCCTCCCCCAGTCCCCCACAGAAAGGTAGACTGCCCCCGCCCCCCCTTCCCCTCTCCTGTCTCCTGTTCTCTCTCACGGATAGCTGCTTAGCTTAGTTAGCTTAAGCAGCCAACGTGACGTTCATTTAGATATTTAACGCGACGTGGGCCTAAAGGAATGGCGACGATGCAAAGCATGTTAGATGCATTTGACCCGTTGCGGGGGGAAAACTGCACACTTATATCGGGTCGCAAAATAGACGCTATGTAATGTCTACACAGAGTTTCACAATACTGGGCGCCGGCGGATATGACTCGCAGGATTTTCAAAATAAGAGTATCGCAATATGAATCGATCTTTTTACGTTGCATCGATCCTATTTTATTATTGATAATAGATCGATATATCGATCTGGATCGATGTATCGTCCCACTCCTACTAACTAGCCAGAGCTACGTAAGAACAGCATGGATTGCGCTGAGAAAGGACTCTAGATACCAATCAACAACAACTAAGTAGGGCTGTAACGAATGTCCTTTTTTTTTTTTTTTAACATTGGAAGCTTCTATTGATGTTTTTGAATGAAGCTTCGAATGTCTGTCGTCATATTTTATATTTTAATCATAAAAGAAAATTCTAGAAAATACAAACATTTCCAAAAGAAATCCTCAAACAAAATCCTCAATTTGAATAAAGTGATTAATCTGATTAAATGTATTTTTTTATTAAATCAACTTTCTTTAACACATTGAGAGCCACGCCCCTATGCCCAGATAACCCCTTCCGTGCCAGCGCTTTAGTCAATGGGAGGTCGGGAATATTTGCGAACGCTTAAACTATATCTTAAATTGTGGCTATATGGGTCTAAAACACCCCTCGCTTATCAATGACTTGCTTGCAGTCAACTAGGGCTGTCATACTTCGAAGCTTCGTTCGATGGGCATGGGATTCGAATATGAAAATAAAATTCGATTATTTAAAAAAAATAAAAAAAATTGTTAACTACAACAAGCAATGCTGTTTGTTATTTAAGATGAGGTCGGACTCGGCACTGACAGATTTGTGTTCGTTGTGCTGCTTTTATGAAGCCTCAAATGACGGCAACGTGTTTTGTTTGTTTAAGATTTAAAAAGGTTTAAACTTTACAGCACTGACAAAGTTTAACAAAGTGCTGTACAAGTCCCACAACATTAAACACATTTTTTATTTTTTTTAAGATTTCTAATTATTTTTTAATTTTTTTATCTCGAAGCTTCGAATTCCAAAAAATTATTTGAAGGTCAGCCCTACAGTCAACATGTATGAAATTGCATTGGTACATTTCCGTTTTGAATAAGAGTATAGTTTCGGAGAGTTCTAATCATTTCAGAGAAATTCCGCGATAATAGCCCTTTAGTGGAATACACAAAACAGTAAACACGTTGTAATTTTTCGGCTGATTTATGAATCGTTTTCAAATAAACGCTAGATTATCGATAGTATATGTGTACTTATGCACGCTACAGAAGCGGGCTGAAAAATCGATTATCTATGCCGTGATTAGCATTAACGTTACGCACACACACACGTTGTGATCGCTGTGAAAAAAACATCCGATTAACCGAAAACTGGTAACATAGAGTCCTTACCTCACATCAGATGTTCAGCAAAAAGATTCATCCAATTCCTGATCGCCATTCCAAATATCGATCGCGTTTATTGATCCAACGTTATAGTCTGAAACAGATAATCGTAATCGACGCTTCTTCCAGTCCCCTCAGTCAATGCAATAGTATCCAGATGCATGCCCCAGAAGTAAAACGTGGACCGGAGTTATTTTTTCGATGCACTTTTTCAGCCAATCCAATCCAATGATGTGCAATACCATCCGGGAGACGATAGGCGGCGGTATTTGCCCTTTTCGAGCTCAGAGCCATTCCCAATCAGGGCTGTACGCTAAGCTTTTTCACTAGGGGCACACTTGCCCCTAAATGAGAAATTTAGGGGCAAAGAATATTTTTTAGGGGCACATTTTTAAATAACTATTTTACCATTATAGTAGGGCTGGGCGATATGGCCTCTAAATGATATCGCGATCTTTTTTGGCCATATCACGAATGATACACGATATATATCGCAATATTTTTACATTTCCTCTAAAGCACTTAAAAATGCTTGATTTAACCCTTTGATGCATACAGTCACGCCAATATGATGATTATAATAAGTCCCTGCAACATATGTTTGCATTATTAAACCATGGAGATGCTTTAAAAAATAATTTAATGAAAATGTACTAAGAGTAGTCTACTGACACACTATTAAAAAATGTATTTACATCTAAGACCATTTATATAAAAACTTTTGGGTGCCTTTTTTTTGCACAGTACTGTGTTTTCTATCCACTTTAGCCAAACACACACACACATATATATATATATATATATATACACACACGCACTACTGTGAGAAAATAATAATCACACACACAAAGGGATAATGGCTTATAGCAGACTTAATGATTTTAGAATATTTCAGATAATGAAATTAAATGTTTATATCATCAACTATCCAGTTAGTATTTATACTGTCTGTAACGTTTGGCTACTTTAAATCATTGAATGTAGAGAGAGCTGTACTGTATTGTACCCATTCTGCAATCTGTTAATAAAGTTTTCAATCAATCAAAGCGAGAGAGAGAGAGAGAGGGGGCGAGAACGAATGAGAGAGCCAGCCCCCCCCCCCCCCCCCGGGTTTTATAGGTTCGCGTTTTGATCGTCTAAGCTGCCGTAGGTGATGACGTCACACTCGAATGTAAACAGGAAGCGTTTAACAGACGGAGATGGAAAGTGGATGATATACAGTAACAGAAACGAATAACCAATAAATATGAAGTTATGTTTAAACTTCTGTTGTCAAGCGTCAATATAACCCACCCCCTTTCCTCCCGAATGGAACTAGTGTTGTGGAGTCCGCTTTGACTGGTGTCCAGGGTTAGCAGCAGCTAACGCTAGTTAGCTTAGCATAATCCTAATGGATACCGTGGATAGCAGCTAACGTTAGCCCATTGCTCGTGTCAATCAAATTGCATGTTATTAAAGGTCCGCGCTGGTCTGTCTAATGAAATTACAACCGCAACATTATGCCCTGGTTGTAGGCTAATGTTTTATCCAATTTGTATGGATTAATTTAGGAGTGAAATGCGAATGAAGGGTTGCAATCACTACTCGCAAGCTTGCCCCCAGATGATATTTTCCACTCGCACCGGCCAGATTAGGGGGCAATTTGCGACGAGATGATCGCAGTGTACAGCCCTGCCAATGATAACGTCAGGCTGGATGGATGAAAACTCGTCATTGGCACTCAACGCATGGCGAGTTAAGACGACTAATCTCGTCATTGGCACTCAAAGTGTTAATGAATATAACTTGTCAGTTTCGTCAACATAAATAATCCAATAAGGGCACGGTTGGTACGAAAGTGATGGTGACGTCTTGATGGAGCGCCAAGCGGATGCAGATAGGCTACATCATTTATGATAAATGTTTTATTTGAATTTTTATGACAAGTCATACTATAATAGTATAATATTAGTGTAGCCTAATCTTTATCTGCAACTGTGAAGAAAAACCCCCATTGGTTTAAACAGAATGAATAAACATACAAAAATATATATATATTTGAATGTTGATTTAGAATTTGAATGTCAACGTTATGAATGAAGCTTCGAAGCGTCGAACTATTCGGTACAGCCATATTAGTAAGTAATAATTAATAATAATGAATATGGCTAGAGTTCAAAAGAACAGAACTATCCCTTTAAGTGTGACTTTGTTAAGTGTGACTGTGTTAAGTGTTTTTATGTGCGTCTATCTTTCCTACATTGGAAGTGGAGGCAGCGTAATGGCCGGCATCCTGTCCCGTCTGCTCTCACACTGTGGTCCATGGAAACAGCTTGCTAGCAAATAGCAATGTGACTCGAGGGGAGTCAGGGACACACAGGATATGTGATGTGAACAAAATGACCCCAGGCCTTTAGTGGTATTCTGAAGAGGAAGAAGAACTGGTGATGATAATGATGACGGTGGTGATGGGAAAGGTGGTATGTCATGAGTATGTATGACGTGGTATGACTAAGCTTTACAATCAATAAACAAACCTTTCCTTTGTCCAACTATACAGTGTAGTGTTGTCACAATACTGGAATTTCGAACTTCGATACGATACCTTGAAAAGTATCGATATTCGATACCATTTTCGATACATGGAAAAAGGTTCAATCTTAAAATGTGTAAAAAAAAAAGACGCAACATGCAGCACTGTGACAGACTCAGGGCAACATGCAGCACTGTGACAGACTCAGAGCAACATTACTGTAATACTGTGACAGACTCAGAGCAACATTACTGTAATACTGTGACAGACTCAGAGCAACATTACTGTAATACTGTGACAGACTCAGAGCAACATTACTGTAATACTGTGACAGACTCAGAGCAACATTACTGTAGAGCCATATGAAATCCGTTTTATTTTTTTCCAAATTCCATTTTATTTTTTTCCAAATTCCGTTTTTTCCGTTTGAATATTTCAGAATTCTGTATTTTGCTTTGTACGCTCATTTTACCATCAGAAATAGTGTCTAATAAGTGGGAATGAATAAATGTCCACAATTTAATAAGATTATTTAATAGGGCTGTCTTAAATACTTTGAAGCTTCAAAGCTTCGTTCGATGGGCATGGAATTCGAATATGAAAATAAAATTTGATTATTAAAAAAAAAAAAAAAAATTATATATATTTTTGCAAAATCAACTCTGCCTCTCTTTGTTAACTACAACAAGCAATGCTGTTTGTTATTTAAGATGAGGTCGGACTCGGCACTGACAGATTTGTGTTCATTGTGCTGCTTTTATAAAGCCTCAAATGACTGCTTACAATATTTCATGAAAGCAAAGTGTTTTGTTTGTCTAAGATTTTAAAAGGTTTAAACTTTACAGCACTGACAAAGTTGAACAAAGTGCTGTACAAGTCCCACAACATAAAAAAATAATTAAAAAAAAATATATATATATATATATATATATATTTTATTTTTTTATAGTGGATTCCATTTTTATTGCTCAATTCCGCGATTCCGTCCGCGATTCCGTGATCGCGGATTCCATATGGCTCTACATTACTGTGACAGACTCAGAGCAACATTACTGTGACAGACTCAGGGCAACATTACTGTGACAGACTCAGAGCAACATTACTGTGACAGACTCAGAGCAACATTACTGTGACAGACTCAGGGCAACATTACAGTGACAGACTCAGAGCAACATTACTGTGACAGACTCAGGGCAACATTACTGTGACAGACTCAGGGCAACATTACTGTGACAGACTCAGAGCAACATTACTGTGACAGACTCAGGGCAACATTACAGTGACAGACTCAGAGCAACATTACTGTGACAGACTCAGGGCAACATTACTGTGACAGACTCAGAGCAACATTACTGTGACAGACTCAGAGCAACATTACTGTGACAGACTCAGAGCAACATTACTGTGACAGACTCAGAGCAACATTACTGTGACAGACTCAGAGCAACATTACTGTGACAGACTCAGGGCAACATGCAGCACTGTGACAGACTCAGAGCAACATTACTGCAACAGACTCAGAGCAACATTACTGTGACAGACTCAGAGCAACATTACTGTGACAGACTCAGGGCAACAATACTGTGACAGACTCAGGCCCCGTTTAGACGAGCGTTTTGTGAACAGAAACCGCAAAAGTCATCTTGCGGTTTCACTTTTAATTTTACGTTTAGACAAGCGTTTTGGAGTGGAATTCTCCGTGCAGACGACGCTGTAATGACGGAGACCCGCTGTCACACGATTGGCGCATATGTCACATGACGTGCTGTGAAGACCCGCCCTACTCTGCCTCTGATTCGCAGACTGTGGATGGGGAATGTGATTGCACCAAAGCAGAGTCACTCACAGACAGTGGGTCCACTCACGCCGCGGGACAGATTCTTGTGTATTTAACCCTTTCACTGCCACACGACAGCCGGTTGTGTGATAGTAAAGGGGTAACCTTCTGTCGTGTGGCAGTGAAAGGGTTAAAAGTACTGCCAATGTAGCCTTCAGGTGATCTCCGTTGATATAAGTCAGACATACTTGCTTTGTTTACGTCTCGGCTACTGGCGCATACCTGCTACCTGTGACGTAAGCAGTACGCGCGACCAGAGCCGTGACAAACCTTTCGTCATCGTTTTATCAGATTTATACGTTTTAACAGTTTAGACGAGAGCGCAAAGCTTTTGCGTTTCTAGGAATTCCACCCTGGAAGGTAGTCTCACTTTTTTGCGGTTTCACCCCGTAAAAACGCTGTTTCCGTATAAACGAAAGGCACATCCGAAAAAATATTTTTGCGGATTCACCTGCTAGCGTTTCCGTCTAAACGGGGCCTCAGAGCAACATGCAGCACTGTGTGACAGACTCAGAGCAACATTACTGTGACAGACTCAGAGCAACATTACTGTGACAGACTCAGAGCAACATTACTGTGACAGACTCAGGGCAACATGCAGCACTGTGACAGACTCAGAGCAACATTACTGTGACAGACTCAGAGCAACATTACTGTGACAGACTCAGGGCAACATTACTGTGACAGACTCAGGGCAACATTACTGTGACAGACTCAGTCAGGGCAACACTCAGCACTGTGACAGGCTCAAAACATTCAAACGTCTTTCCATCTCCACATGAAACCCAATAACTGCATCATGTTAAAGCCCACTTCTTTCCTGCGTCACGAAACGCCTCTACTTGACACAGCTCTTGCAGTCACATAAGCCACAGAGATTGTGTCAAGAGGTTCCAGCCAGGGTTGTGTCATCTCTAGACAGACAGAAGGGAGACAGTCGGAGCACCATGAGAGACGTGTACTATTTCATGTCAACAGAGACGTGCTTTGTGGAGGCTAAACCTGGGAGCTACTGTATATCGCCTACCTTAATTAAGAACATCCCACGGGGACAGTTGTGTAATCGTGTTAAGGTTACATCTGCCGAGCTGAAAAGGCTGAAAAATAGTGGCTCTGATTTAATCAGGCTTTCAACTATGGTCCCTCTTTTATTTCTATGTTTCTTGCTCTCTCTTTCCTAAAGTGTCATTGGTTGGGGTCTGCAGTAAGATGTCAGTAACATCCTGTAGTCCACAGTAAATGACAGTCAGTAATAGTTTCCTACATGAAGCAGCCAAATTCACAGCCTACTAGATTCCCTCGAAAACTAAAATCTAGTCCAAAGTGAGGAAAGTGATATGTTGAGACCCAACACATCATGTACTGTCTATCTGTATGTCGTGTATGTCATGATGAATTGAAAATGGGGGACCGATGTAAACAAGACGAAAGTCTTTATCTGGTCTGCATCCCCTTAACAGCTGTACTGTACCCATTCTGCAATATGTTAATAAAGTTGTCAATCAAATCAATCAAATCAAATGATTGAGCAGGTCTATATAAAAGAAAAAGTTTAAAAGTTTAGACCTATCCAGGCAGTGACAATTCCCTACAAACAGACACACACACACATTTGGCTACAATAAATTCCCAATTCACTTAAATTATGTTATGGAGAACACTTGCTTGGTTTCCCTTATTATCTCAGTATCACTTTGTACCTGTTGATCGTCATCCAGTGATAACGCTACAACTTCACAAGCACGGATCATCCATCCACAAACACTCTGTTCGTTGAAATGTACATTTCATTGAAATTCAGCGCTTAGACTGAAGATGAGTGAGTGGTGCGACTGTAGCCCCTGTGCGCGCTCAACTTGCCACTCAGTTGCCCAAATCAAAACAGAACCAGGCTACAGTAACTATTTTGCCATTAACTATAATGTTGTAACCTATCATAGTAGCATAAATACAAAAAGAACACGGCAAATGTTTTATTTTTTTTTGGTTGGAAAATCGATCCGAATCCCATGTCTTCTTCCACATGCAGTGCTCCCGAAATCAGAGACGGGATATCGCCCACTGTCTGGGCAGACGGCGGCTACAGTAACAGTATATTCATTCGGATCTGCAAAGCATTGATTTAGTCAGACAACAATTAATACAACGTTTTACTTACATTTGGTGTGTGTGTGTTGCGCGACTTTGTTGTGCTGGACACCAGTGAATGAGTTAATAATTCCTCAACTCCCGGGAGCGCTCTGTAGCCTCAGTGCGGAGGAGCAGCCAGCCCTGCCGAGAAGTTTACTTGCAATGATTTCGGTCTGCACAAAAAAATACACAGGCTCTTAAAGGGAAGGGCGATAGTGCCGAGGTTCCCAAACGGGTCTGGGGGCCCATCAAGGATCCTTGAGGAGTTTTCAGATGGTCTCTCGCAACACCCCCCCCCCCACGAATTTTCACAGTTATTTCATTCATTAGAACTCAACACAATGAGAATGTATAAGAATGACTTTTCTGGTTTAACTCACAACACCTATACAGCAGGTCTATAGGCAGGCTGCAGTTATGCACTACATAGTAATAATACTATTTTCAGATATACATTACATACACAAACATTTAAAGGGTCACCAAAAAAAAACAATGCTGATTTATTTTGCACATAATCTCACACACATCCAACGACTCCAAACAGTTTTGCACACATTCATCTAGTTAGACAGTTATTGACAGTAAACACGTTTGAATATGGCCACCAGTGATGTCATCGGGGGACCTTGAATCATTGTGTTTATTTTTTTATTTTTTTTACAGCTCCATGAAATGATGAGGTAGCAGGCCCTATAAGAGAATGTATTGCTATTTTTCAACTACATCATTTCATGGATTTCAACCAAATAAACATGAGCAAAACTGATTCAAATTTTTGGATGCGTGTGAGATTATGTGCAAAATAAATCAGCATTGTTTTTTTGGTGGAGTGCCCCTTTAAAGGTCAGTATTTTCCACAATGTCACCGCTTTTGTGGGAAGTTGAAAGTGGGAAACACGTCATCATCGACCTGCGCGTGATCGACCTACAAAGTTGGAAAAACATTGATGCTCGTGCTAAACATTGTGTTTAACCAAATACTGTATTGTGCTGCATTCAATTATAACTCTGAGGTCGGAAATTCTGACTTCCTTCCTACTAAGAATTATAAAAAAAAATGCCACCCACATATTAATTAATGTTGGTATTACTGAAGCTGTTTTAAGAGTACATTTGTAAGTATAATTTATCTATGTCGTTGTAAAATATATTTTAGTGTGACCATCGATGTTTTTCCGACTTTGTAGCATAAACGCACGTAGGTTGGAGACGACGTGTTTTCTACCATAAACAAATGCAGCTTAACTCTTTGACGGCCAAACACGTAATATCTCGTGTTTCACCGCCAACGCTTGAGTGCCAAAAACGTCAGCTGGATCACTCTAGTTGTCCCTGGCTCGTTTGCCTACGTTGGAATTGCAATGCTGATCGAATCTCACCAGGTGGCAGTATTACCTACTTTTGGAACTCTGATAGTCCAGTTCAGACATTGTCTCTACTGATCCCTTTCTGTCAAGACTCGCTCTGAGGGGGAGGAGCTCTTGCAAAGCAATCGCTAGGAGATCTGGTCACCTCAAAACCTATATTTCCCATAAACACGAGTAATTACATATAAACGAGTAATCGCATTCACCGATGGGATCATTGGAATTATTCTTTTTGGAGTACCTTCTGGCTAAGGTAAGGTATATTCTATGTCTATTTTACCGAACCTGAAACATGTTTCTGTAACGATTACAGTGTTTTATTTTACCGGACCTAAACCAAGCTGTTATGGTTTGACACCGACCCCAAACGCAACGACACAAGAGAGTAGGATTCAGAGTTGCCAAAAACAGGGGCTTGTTTATTGAGACTAATTAAACAGCATAGAATAGGAAGAGTCTAAACAAGACAGGAATTCAAGCAAGGATGAAAATGTTCTGCTGCTCTGCAGCTTCTCCCGAGGTGGTAGTAGGGGGTAGCAGATGCTGACGTCAGAGCCGCTCTGCAGACCTCTCTCGGCAGAATCTCCGAGGTGATGCGGGACCGAGAGAGAGAGAGAGGGAGCGAGTCAACACAGGGTGCAGGTAGAACGAGCAGGAGAACAGGAGAGGTGACTTGTACCCAAAAACAAAAGTTATCCAAGTGAACTAATCTTCGTGTAAACACACACAGTGAGCAATGTTCCAAAACACAATCCCAAGTGAAAAATATCTTCGGTGCAAAAATAGACACTGAGAGCGAAGTCCAAAATACAATCCAATGTGATAATATCTTCGGTGTGATAAACACACAGTGGGAGATGTTAGGTCAAAATATTATCCCAGTGAAACAATCAAAAAGGCAACCGCTGGGTGAGTGACTGTCTGATAAAAAGGTGGTAATCTTCAGTGTTATAAAAACACACGAAAACGGAATTTGATCAAAGACAGTCATTAAAAACTCACCCAGGCGTTGTGCGTAAAGAGCGCTGGAACAGCAGCGGAGCGAGCGCGTCGCCACGGGAAAAAGGTGTCCAAGAGGAAGGCTTCTTGGATATCCTGGAGGTAAAGCACAGGGAACAACAGCAGCAGCAGGAACAGCGAATGCAAACAGAAAATATCAAAACGATCCAACAAAACTTGAGTGGGGAAACGGGGTATAAATAATACGGGATTGATTGATTGACAAGCAGTGACAGCTGGGGGATGTGATTGAAAAGCGCGTGGACGGGAGAGAACCAATCAACGACGTCTCTGGGAAGAAGCGTGTGAATGGGGGAATGAAATGATTAACAGAAACAAATGGAAAACAGAGCGAGGTGGTTTAAAGGAACAGAGCGAGTAGGTGAGCAAGGACAGAAACCTCACAGTACCCCCTCCTCCACGGGAGCCACCCGGCGACCAGGCCGACCCGGCTCGTCAGGATGGGCACGATGGAAGTCAGTGATCAAGCTGGGATCCACGATGAGCTGCCGGGAGACCCAGCTACGCTCCTCAGGACCGTAACCCTCCCAGTCTACCAGGTATTGGAACCCCCGGCCCCGCCGACGAACGCCCATCAACCGGCGGACCTGCCACTGGGGGTGACCATCCACCAACACGGGAGGCGGAGGATCAGGAGCTGGAGGCATAAGGGGACTGAGGGAGACGGGCTTAACCCGGGAGACATGGAACACGGGGTGGATGTGCATGGACGCAGGAAGTTTCAGGCGCAGGGCCGCCGGACTGAGCACCTTCAGGACCTCGAAAGGTCCGACGAAACGGGGGTTGAGTTTCTTGGCCGAGGACCGTAGCGGCAGGTCCTTTGCGGAGAGCCACACCCTCTGCCCAGGGCGGTAAGTCGGCGCAGGAACCCGGCGCCGGTCGGCACCACGACAGGCGCGCTCAGACGTCCGGAGCAGCGCGGTCCTGGTGATCTCCCAAACTCGTCGGCAGCGGTCGAGGTGGACCTGCACGGAGGGAACTGCCACTTCCGCCTCCTGTGCGGGGAAAAGAGGGGGTTGGTAGCCCAGGGAAACCTCAAAGGGTGAGAGGCCGGTGGCGGAACTGACCATTGAATTGATGGAGTATTCAACCCAGGGAAGGAAACGGCTCCAGGATGCCGGTCTCTCGGCTGCCACACACCGAAGAGCGGACTCCACGCTCTGGTTCATCCTCTCCGTCTGCCCGTTAGTCTGGGGATGATAACCAGAGGAAAGACTGACCGTTGCCCCCAATCCCTTGCAAAAGGCCCGCCATACCTGGGAGGTGAACTGGGGCCCCCGGTCAGAGACGATGTCCTGGGGAAACCCATGAAGGCGGAACACGTGGTGAGTCAGGAGGTCCGCCGTCTCGGCCGCCGAGGGAAGCTTGGAAAGGGCCACGAGGTGAACCCCCTTGCTGAATCGATCCACCACGGTCAGAAGGCAGGTGTTCCCCTGGGAGGAGGGCAGACCTGTGACGAAGTCCAGTGCCACATGTGACCACGGACGGCTCGGAACGGGAAGTGGCTGCAAGAGCCCGGAGGGTGCCTGGTGAGAGGCCTTGCTGCGGGCACAGACCGCGCAGGCCAATACGAACTCCTTGACGTCGTTCCGCATGGTGGGCCACCAGAAACGACGAGCCAGGAAGGAGAACGTGCGATGGACGCCAGGGTGGCAGGCGAACCGGCTGGTATGGCCCCAAAGCAGTACCCGGGACCGGGCAGAGTCGGGGATGAAGAGACGATGCATAGGGACGTTGCTAGGAGCACGCTGGAAGCGTAGGGCACGCCTAACCACACCCTCGATGCCCAAGGTGATGGCTCCAACCACTCGGGCCTCCGGGAGGATGGGAGTAGGGTCCTCAGAGGGTGGAGCCCCCTTGGAGTGTAACCGGGACAGGGAGTCGGCCTTCGTGTTGCGGGAACCGGGGCGGAAGGTCAGCGAGAAGTCGAACCGACTGAGGAAACTGGCCCATCTCGCCTGCCGACCGTTGAGGCGCCTGGAAGCGCGGATGAACGTCAGGTTCTTGTGGTCCGTCCAGATGGTAAAAGGCTCCTCGGCACCCTCTAGCCAATGATGCCACTCCTCCAACGCAGCCACGACCGCCAGCAGCTCCCGATTGCCGGTGTCGTAGTTCCTCTCGGCAGGGAGGAAGCGACGCGAGTAGAAGGCGCAAGGATGCACCTTCTGGTCCGAAAGAGAACGTTGGGATAGGACAGCGCCCAGGCCAGTATCCGAGGCGTCCACCTCCACAATGAACTGTCTCTTGGGGTCAGGGTGGAGCAGGATAGGGGCGGAAGTGAACCTCTTCTTGAGGGAGCGGAACGCAGCGCATGCCGCTGGGGACCAGTCGAACGGCAGAGCGGGGGAGGTCAGCTTGGTAAGTGGCTCCGCCACTTGACTGTAGTTCCGGATGAACCTTCGGTAGAAGTTGGCGAACCCGAGGAAACTCTGTAACTCCTTCCGAGTGGTGGGTTCTGGCCAATCCTCCACAGCCTGGATCTTGCGAGGATCCGCTCGGGTCAAGCCCTTCTCAACGATGAAGCCCAGGTAGTCGACGGAGTCGGAGTGGAAACGGCACTTCTCCGCCTTGACGAAGAGCCGATTGTGGAGGAGGCGCTCCAGCACACGGCGGACATGCTGGATGTGTTCCTCGAGGGTCCTGGAGAAGATGAGAATGTCGTCCAGGTACACCACCACGAACACCTCCAGCATGTCACGAAGGACGTCGTTCATGAGTGCCTGGAATACCGCCGGGGCGTTGGTGAGGCCGAACGGCATCACTAGGTACTCGTAGTGGCCCCTGGGGGTCTTGAAGGCGGTCTTCCATTCATCGCCCTCACGGATATGGACAAGATGGTAGGCACTCCGGAGGTCCAGCTTGGTGAAGAACGAGGCCTGGGTCAGTGGCTCGAAGGTGGAGCTCATGAGAGGTAGAGGGTATTTGTTCTTGATGGTGATATCGTTGAGCTGACGATAGTCGATGCAGGGTCGCAGGTCCCCATCCTTCTTACCAACAAAGAAGAAACCGGCCGCCACCGGGGAGGAGGAAGGCCGAATGAGTCCTGCTTCCAATGACTCAGAGATGTAGAGATCCATCGCCTTCTTCTCCGGAACGGTCAGACTGTAGAGGCGGCTGCCGGGAAGGGGAGCCCCTTGGCGGAGGTCGATGGCGCAGTCATAGGGGCGGTGAGGTGGAAGGGCCTGAGCCCTGGATTTACTGAAAACCTCCAAGAGGTCGTGGTACTCGGGAGGTATGGACGAGAGGTCCGGAGGCAACTCACCAGCGGGCCTCCGGGGCGAGGGACAGGACGCCGCCTGCAGACACAGGGCGTGACAGGAGGAGCTCCAGCCCTTGATGGTACCGGAGGACCAGGCGATGTGGGGCTCGTGCAGCGCGAGCCAGGGCCTACCCAGGACCACCGGGACAAGGGGGGATTGGGTGATGAGGAACTGGATTCTCTCGACGTGGTTCCCAGCGATGGTCAGCACGACTGGGCCGGTGCGTTGAGAGATGTCGGCCAGGCGGTGTTGGTCCAACGAGAAGATCTCCAAGGGCCTCACCAGGTCCTCAAGTGGAATGTTGGCTCGGGTAGTGAACTCGAAGTCGAGGAAATTCTCGTCAGCCCCAGAGTCGATGAGGGCCTCCACCGTGGCACGTTGGTCCCCCCAGGCCAGGGTGACGCTCATCAGATGGTCAGGTGGTGCGCGACGCTGGGAATGGGAAAAACGGCTCACCAGGATCTCCCGGGGTCTCGGCGAGCCTGATCTTTTGGCCGGGTGGGGCAGTCGGCGATTCGGTGTCCCGCACCTCCGCAGTAGAGGCAGAGACCGGACCTGAGCCTTGCCTCACGCTCCGCCTGGCTCAGATGAGAGCGTCCCAGCTGCATGGGTTCCTCCTCACGAACCGAACGGGGAGGCCTGCTACCACCAGTAGTGTTGAGGACAGGGCGTCCAGGAGTGACGTCATGCGTCCGGGGAATCCGGGGTACCTCAGGAGGTAACAGTCGGGTCCTCTCGCGCCTTCTCTCCAGGAGGCGTCCGTCGATGCGGATGACGAGGCTAAACAGGTCCTCGAGGGAGTCGGGCAACTCCCGGGTAGCGAGCTGGTCCCGGACTGCGTCACTGAGCCCCCTCAAGAAGGTTAGGCGAAGTGCAGGGTCGTTCCATCCACTCTCCACCGCCGCCAGTCGAAACTCCAGGACATAGTCCGTCACCCTGCCGCTCCCCTGTCGGAAAGTCCCCAACCGGGCTCCAGGGTCCAGACCTCGGGCTGGATGGTGGAACACTCTGCGGAGCTCCGCCACGAAGTCTGGATAGGAGAAAACAAAATCTGCATCCATTGCCCAGGAGGAAGTGACCCACTGGGCAGCATGGCCTGAAAGCAAGTTCGTCATATAAGCCACTTGGGACCCTCGAGCAGTAAAACGGCTTGGTTGATGACGGAAAACCAACTCACATTGCATGATGAATGTGGCACACTCCTCGGGATTGCCGTCGAACAGCCGTGGGACGGAGAGACGGGGTTCCCGAGGTGCGGGATCTGCTGGGGCTGCGGTGAACGCTCCTGAAGGATGTGAAGGAAGTAAAGCATTAACGGTGTCGCTCAGCGAGTGAAGCTGAGCGAGAATACCGGATTGTTGTCCCGCCAGAGCGGCCATTGACCCTTGAATAGGCAGGACCTGTTCCCTGAGATCCTGCACCGCAGCCGCAGCCCTCTCTAGTTGGTGACTGTGATCCCTGGTCAACTCGACTTGATTAGCAAGTGCGGTTCTGACCCTCTCTGTGTCGGCTGGGGTCGTCATTTTGGTTGGATCGTAATGTTATGGTTTGACACCGACCCCAAACGCAACGACACAAGAGAGTAGGATTCAGAGTTGCCAAAAACAGGGGCTTGTTTATTGAGACTAATTAAACAGCATAGAATAGGAAGAGTCTAAACAAGACAGGAATTCAAGCAAGGATGAAAATGTTCTGCTGCTCTGCAGCTTCTCCCGAGGTGGTAGTAGGGGGTAGCAGATGCTGACGTCAGAGCCGCTCTGCAGACCTCTCTCGGCAGAATCTCCGAGGTGATGCGGGACCGAGAGAGAGAGAGAGGGAGCGAGTCAACACAGGGTGCAGGTAGAACGAGCAGGAGAACAGGAGAGGTGACTTGTACCCAAAAACAAAAGTTATCCAAGTGAACTAATCTTCGTGTAAACACACACAGTGAGCAATGTTCCAAAACACAATCCCAAGTGAAAAATATCTTCGGTGCAAAAATAGACACTGAGAGCGAAGTCCAAAATACAATCCAATGTGATAATATCTTCGGTGTGATAAACACACAGTGGGAGATGTTAGGTCAAAATATTATCCCAGTGAAACAATCAAAAAGGCAACCGCTGGGTGAGTGACTGTCTGATAAAAAGGTGGTAATCTTCAGTGTTATAAAAACACACGAAAACGGAATTTGATCAAAGACAGTCATTAAAAACTCACCCAGGCGTTGTGCGTAAAGAGCGCTGGAACAGCAGCGGAGCGAGCGCGTCGCCACGGGAAAAAGGTGTCCAAGAGGAAGGCTTCTTGGATATCCTGGAGGTAAAGCACAGGGAACAACAGCAGCAGCAGGAACGGCGAATGCAAACAGAAAATATCAAAACGATCCAACAAAACTTGAGTGGGGAAACGGGGTATAAATAATACGGGATTGATTGATTGACAAGCAGTGACAGCTGGGGGATGTGATTGAAAAGCGTGTGGACGGGAGAGAACCAATCAACGACGTCTCTGGGAAGAAGCGTGTGAATGGGGGAATGAAATGATTAACAGAAACAAATGGAAAACAGAGCGAGGTGGTTTAAAGGAACAGAGCGAGTAGGTGAGCAAGGACAGAAACCTCACACAAGCTTTTTCTAACAATCACATTTTTGGGGTAAGACTGCCCCACCCCTTGATGATTTTGTGAAGACACATATGTACATGGTATATACCTTTGATTTGGGAGTATTTGGGGTTTCAGGGAACGATTTGGGCTTCTTGCATATAACGTGTCTTATCTTGCAATCTATGGAAAAAGACTGGATTATTTTGGAAATGGGCGATGTCTAGCGTGTAATAAACTACAAACTACAGTGTATAGAAACAAACTCTTTTCTACATGTTGGACTAGAAATAGTGTCTGTCAAATGAGCCATACTATTGTCTCCATAGCTATAATATAGAATATACAATAGCTCCGCAAAGATCGTGAAATATCGTGAAAATGGTCAAGAAAAGCCGGCGCTAGCCAGTGCAGATGGGGAAAGCTTGTGGCCGTCAAAGAGTGCTGATTGGTCTGAAAGCATACAAAGGTGAAAATAAGAAATGTGTTAAATTCATACAGTCTCATAGATTTAGATATTTGTCTCACTGTATACGATGTGGGGGCGGCCATGTTGAAATTACGTCAAATGAGGCTGAGGCTAGGAACTGGGGGTTGAAAGATCGTACCCGAACTCAGAGTTGATTTGGTTGTTTCCCTAGTAGGAAGTAGGAATTTCAGAGTTATAATTGAGTGCAGCATAAATACTGAGATGACACATCAGTAAAACCCACTCCATTCTCTGATGTCATGGAGCACCTAGGCTCCACCCACTCCATTCTCTGATGTCATGGAGCATATAGGCTCCACCCACTCCCTTCACTGATGTCATGGAGCACCTAGGCTCCACCCACTCCCTTCACTGATGTCATGGAGCACCTAGGCTCCACCCACTCCCTTCACTGATGTCATGGAGCATCTAGGCTCCACCCACTCCCTTCACTGATGTCATGGAGCACCTAGGCTCCACCCACTCCCTTCACTGATGTCATGGAGCATCTAGGCTCCACCCACTCCCTTCACTGATGTCATGGAGCACCTAGGCTCCACCCACTCCATTCATGGATTCTCATTCTTCTCCCTCGAACCATTTTTTTTTTGTGTGACTAATTTGGCTACAGAGGTTAGTCATGTGAACAGTGCAGAGAGCGCTGTGACTGATTGTTGAATTGTAGCCTACTCTAAAACTGACTGCAGTGGTGCCTGCAAACCTTTATCACGTGTTATGGGGAAGGCTCCAATCTGGATCAGTTCTGAACTTCATTCTTTTGAGATATTATCCAAAATATTGTAATTAATAATTACATTTTATTATATAATATAGCCCCTACCATTAGACTGATGAAACATCCAGCAAAACCACATTACCCTTAACTTACCAACTCTGGCTGACAACAGTTGATTCAGTCAACAGCTGGACTTGTGTGTGTAAGTGTGTGTATGTTTCAAGTTCAAGTTTCTTTAATAGTTGTCATACAGAAATACAGAATACTTGGCATGAAATGCTTCTTTCTGTTTTGCTCCTGAGAGTGTGCTAGATAATAACAAGATAGTATAAAATGAGTATAATATAAGTACGTAAACAAGTGTAAACAACAACAAATTTCAATATACCTATATACAGTATGTACAGTATATAGATAGATAGATACTTTATTAATCCCCTTGGGGAAATTCAGGTATCCAGTAACAGCTCAGGCAGTCAACAGACAATAGAGCAATAAAAAAGGACAACCAGTACAACAAACAAACAATGAAGGTCAGCGCTGAGGTACAAAGTTGTGATGACTTAAATAAATAAATGGTGAGCACTATTGTCCTGTCAAATAAAATCAAATTGCTATATAAAATTACAGTATACAAATTTAAAATAAATGTAAAATGAATTGCACATTGTCCCAATGGGGGGGGGGGGGGGGGGGGGGGCGCGCCCAGGTCATGAGAGAGAGAGAGAGCGAGCGAGAGAGAGAGGGGGGGTCACATGGTGTTGAACAGTCTGATGGCTGTGGGGACAAAGGAAAGTCGTCCACTGCGACTGCTCCTCTGTCCTGTCAGGGTGTGGTGGAGAGGGTGGCTATCATTGCTCATGATGGCCTGCAGCTTACTCCGTGTGCGCCTTTCCACCACAACCCCCAGCCAGTGGATCCACCCTCCTGAGGCTCCTGCCAAGGACTGAACCAGCCTTCTTTACTAGCCTGTCCAGCCGCCCGGTGTTCTTGGCTGACATGTTGCCTCCCCAGCAGACTGCAGCATAAAAAACGATGCTTGCCACCACTGACTGGTAGAACATGTGCAGCATGTCACTGCACACCTCAAACGTCCTGAGCCTTCTCAGAAAAAACAGCCGGCTCTGTGCCTTCCTGTAGAGGGCATCAGTGTTCAGCGACCAGTCCAGATTGCTATCCAGGTGCACACCCAGGAATTTGTAGGACTCCACCATCTCGATGTCTTTCCCTCCTATGTTGACTGGATAAAGGGGGGGCTTACATCTCCTGAAGTCTATGACCATCTCCTTGGTCTTGGAGGTGTTCAGAAGGAGGCCATTTTCCTCACTCCAGGCACCGAAGGCTCCCGCCAGGTCCCTGTACTCCCTCTCCTGCCAACTCCTCACACACGCCACAATAGCTGTGTCATCAGAGTATTTCTGGATGTGGCAGGACTCACTGTTGTAGCTAAAGTCCGATGTGTAAAGAGTGAACAGGAGACTTCCGGTATGAGAGCAGACGGGTAACACACGTGCGATAGAGCTCCTGGTCAAATGAGTGAAAAAACGGATAAAAAAAGACCCGAAAAGTAATTAAAAAGGAAAATGCTCACGAGAAGTAAGGAAGAGACAACGATTGTGAAGGAAATAGAAATGGAGAACATACGAGAAGGAGAGAATTTGAAGAAACAGAATCCCCGAAGCGAAGCCGAGAAAAGCCAGGCGAAAGAAGGGGGAGGTACCGCTGAGGCAGACACGGGAATGCCAGGATGGGCCGTGATCATGCAGGCCGGGATACTGGAGAACATAACAGCGGCGATAAAACTGAACACGGACACGATAAGGAATGATATTGGGAAGCTACGGGAGGAATTGAGGAAGGAACAGGAGGACTTCAGAGGTGAAATGAATACAGAAATCAAAAGGGTGGAGGAGAAGATGGCGGAACAGGACAGAAACGTGACCGAGTTACAGACTAGGACGGCTCACGCGGAGGAATGGAACACGGAGATACACGAGGTATTAACATGTGTGATTCAGAAACAAGAACAGATGGAGACAAAGATGTCGGACATGGAGGGGAGGTCACGGAGAAATAACATCAGAATATGGGGACTGAAAGAAGGAGTCGAAGGGGAATCGGTGACCCTATATGTGGAAAAGCTTATCAAAGAGCAATTGAAGGAAACGGGACTGGAAAAAATGGAGATACAGAGGGCCCACAGGGCGTTGGCTCCGAGACCACAACCGGACAGACCTCCGAGGGGGGTGATTATTAATTTTCTGAGATTCGAGGTTAAGGAATTGGTACTCAGAACCGCGTGGACCAAGAAGATTGAAATCGAAGGGAAAAGACTATCATTTGATCACGACTACTCGACAGCGGTAGCGATAACACGCAGGTCCTACGCGGGACTGAAGAAAACCCTGAAAGAAAACGGAATGAGATTCCAGTCACCCATGACCTCGCTAAGGATTCACTGGGAGGAAGGGGCGGCGATGTACGCGACGGCACGAGAAGCGGAGCGAGAGATGAGACGGCGAGGGATACGGATGACGGAGGACGGAGAAGGAAGGAGGCGGGAGGAACAGACGCGGAGCCTGCAGCAGAGATTGGAGGGAGCCCGCAGGTGGATCAGAGTGGGAGAACGAAACCGGAGGGAGGAGAGAGGAGAAGGCGGAGGTGAAACATGACGGAGCGAGGACGGAGACGGATGAGGAGGCCAGACGGAGAGGAGGCGGGAGGAGGCGAACGGATGAGTACACGCACAAGAGATTGAAAAAACTATTCAAATAGAGACAAAGTATAGAAACTGAAATAACATATGCATAAGCACACATTCCCAGGTAGAGGCAGGATATAGAAATGAACGTAACATATACATGGACACATAATACACAAGCTGATGGAGGAAATAGATGGAAATATAACTAGGTTTGATAGGCGAGACACAGAACATACTGAAACAGATACATAGACACACGCTGTGAGTAACACAGTTGGGAGGGATTAAGGGGATAAATGGACATCACATAGAAAATAGAGGAGAGGAAAAGAAAATAATAAGGGGTACACGGGAGACACCGCACACGGATATGGGAGGAAGGAGGGACAATGAAACATATGAGTCACATTGAGAGGGACCAAGAAAAGAGGGTCTTTGATCAAAAGGAAGGACAGAGCGCTTTTGACCAGGAGCTCGAAAGCAAAAAAAAAAACAGTAAGAAAGCTGGACAAATATGACGAGCGATTGGGGGCAAGGGTTTCAAACCCCCAAGCCGTCAGGAGGGGGCCCCTCGCTAGGAGGGCAATTACCCCTCACCCACCAGCAGGGGACAGGGGGGGACACAGGGACCCCCCGAACGCCTTGGGAGCACTTTATGTAAAGTTTATGTTTTTTATTTATGTTAATCATTATATGTATTCGGTGAAGAGAGCGGAGGCTCCAACCGGAGGGGGGAATGAGTGTGACATGGGGGGGACTGACAGACGAAAGAAGAAGAAAGATGACAAGGGTTAAAGGTATAAAAATGATGTCGTTAAACGTTAATGGAATGAATAATGCGATAAAAAGGGGCAAAGTGATGTTGAAATGTAAAAAAAGTGAGATGGAAGTGATTTTTCTGCAGGAGACACATTTGGTAGCACAGGGTCATGAGAAACTGAAGAGATTTGGATATGAAAATGCATACAATAGTTCCTTTGAACAAAACCCGAGGAGAGGAGTAATCACGTTAATCAAAAACACAGTCAAATTTGAATTGATCAAGGAAGTAAGAGACAAGGAGGGAAGGTTTGTTCTGGTGAAGGGGAAAATGGAGGGCCAAATGGTTACGTTAGTAAATATTTATGCACCCCCAGAGAGTGAGAGGGATTTATATGAGACCATTTTTGACATGATAGTGATGGAACTAGAAGGGATATTGATATGTACGGGAGATTTTAACGTAGTACTGAATCACGACCTAGACACCACGAGTACTAGAAAAGGACGGGCGCCCATCAGTAGATATATGAATATTCAGATGACGGAAATGGGAATTACAGACGTTTGGAGGGGGATGCACGCCATGGACAGGGAATACACACATTACTCACACCCACACGTGACATATGCGAGAATAGACTACTTTTTGATGACGACGGGGGACAGTTACAGGGCACGGGAGAGCAGTATAGGAGTGGCGGACATATCGGATCACAGTGCCATATATCTGACAGTAGATCTAGAAGGGAGACGGAGGAACACGATTTGGAGACTAAATGTAGGAATATTAAATAACAAAGGGGTGGTGAGTCAGATCAAGGAGGAGATAGCCAGATATAAGGAAGAAAATGACAACGGGGCGGTAGACCCGAACATTCTATGGGACACACTGAAGGTAGTGATAATGGGGAAATTGATGGAAAAAACAGCAATGCTGAAGAAGGCCAGAACGGAGACATATCACAATCTGATAGGGAAGCTGAAGAAGCTAGAGGGGAGACACCAGATATCAAAAGAACAGGAAACGCTCGGAGAAATCAAAGAAGTAAAGGCCAGGATAAATAGGGAATTATTGACGGAAATAGAAAAGAAAGCGAGGTTCATGAAACAAACGTACTATGAAGGGGGACCAAAAGCGACCAGACTGTTGACTAGGAGAATTAGAACGCAACAGAAGTTGAACACGATACACACAATAAGGGATACAAAGACTAATGAAATATTGAGGGACCCAGCTGAAATAGAGGACATTTAGAGAATACTATGAGAAATTATACACACAGCCAAAAGCAGCGGGAGAAGAGGAAATAGAAACATATCTGGAGAAGCTAGAGTTACCATCGATAGGGAAAGAACAGAATGAAGAATTAAATAAAATAATTACGGAACAAGAACTGGAAGATGCAATTAGTAGAGCTAAAAACAACAAGTCTCCGGGGAGCGACGGATTCCCATCGGAATTCTACAAGACATTTAGAACTGAATTAGCACCCATGTTAGGGGCGGCGTTCAGACACACGATGGAAGAGGGGAAAATGCCCCCCTCGTGGAAGAAAGCCATAATCACCACGATACCGAAGGAAGGGAAGGATAGGGAATTATGTAGTAGTTTCAGACCTGTGTCCATACTCAACGTAGATTACAAGATGTATACATCGATAATATCAAAAAGATTTGAGACGTTTATGCCAGACATTATAGATGAAGATCAAACTGGATTTATTAAAGGGAGACAGACACAGGACAACGTGAGAAAGACATTACACATAGTAGAGGAGATACAAAAACAAGGGGGTAGCGCGGTACTGATTAGCCTAGATGCAGAAAAAGCGTTCGACAGTGTGAGCTGGACATTTTTATATAAAACATTGATGAGGTTCGGACTGAACGGGAGGGCGATGAAGATGATCAAGGCGCTATATCAAGAGCCGACAGCGAGGGTTAAGGTGAATGGCAGCTTGACGGATAGAATCAGATTAGAGAGGGCTACCAGACAGGGATGTTGTCTCTCACCGACGCTCTTCGCCGTTTTCATAGAACCACTGGCACAACTGATCAGACAGACCGAGGACATCAAGGGAGTAAGGATTGATTGATTGATTGATTGATTGAAAACTTTATTAACAGATTGCAGAATGGGTACAATACAGTACAGCTCAATACACACAATTGTTAAGGGGATGCAGACCAGAGAAAGACTTTCGTCTTGTTTACATCAGGGTCCCCCATTTTCAATTCATCAGGACATATATGACATACATGACATACAGATAGTCAGTACTGCTACATCTATACATTTATGACATACCAGATTTGCAAATACAGTACTGTTTGTGATACAGAAGGAGTCAGGAAAAGGGAGTATATACATTTGACGTAGAAACTGTACATTGGAGGAGGTTGGGTGGGGGGGGTTGGGTACACTGGGATATTGACAACCATACTGGGTAATCTACATTGGAGGTGGTTGGGGGGGGGGGCACACTGTATATACAAGCAAAACTGTACATTGAGGGGGGGGGGGGGAGACACTGTACAAACAAACAAAATTGTACATTGGACTATTGACAAAACCATACTAGGTAAATGACTGTACATTGGAGGGGGTTGGGTTAGGATATTTACAGGGGCCAGTGTTGAATTGCAGTCTCCCGTAGGTGTCCCTTGAGAGAGGTTTTGAAAGTGGGTAGTGATCCACATTCCTTTACAGCTTTGGGTAGGGCGTTCCACATTGATGTGGCATAATTGCGAAACGTGTTTAGTCCCTTATTTGAGCCGAATCTGGGTTTAACATGATTTGTGGAGCTCCCTCTGGTGTTGTGATCGTGGTATTCACTGACCTTTGGGAAGTATTTTGACATGTACATGGGTACCTTGGTCGTGTAGTGTATCTTGTAGACCAGGCCCATTGCAAGTTGCTGTACTCTGTTGTCTACTCTAAGCAATCCTAGGTTGTCAAAGTGGGCAGGGGTGAGGTGGGTTCTAGGAGTAAGGTCAAGCAGTAGTCTGACCAGTTTGTTTTGAGATGTTTGTAATTTTGTTTTTAGCGCCTTTGAGGTGCTTTGGTACCATGAGGTGCAAGCATAGTCGTAGTACCCCTGAATGAGTGCTCCTGCCAGAGTCTTCAGGGTATTCTTGTTTACCAGAGAGGAGATCCGGTACAAGAATCGAGTTCGTTGGTTGACTTTTTTTATTACATTGGATGCCATTTTGTCACAGGAGAGATTAGCCTCTAGGATGGAACCCAGGTAGGTATATATACCCAGGAACGGAATATAAACTAGGCCTATTTGCAGACGACGTGATAGTATACATGAGGCAACCAGAAAAGAGCTTCCCGGCACTGATGGATCTACTGAAGGAATATGGCCACTACTCAGGATACAAACTAAACGTGACAAAGACACAGACCTTAGCATGGAACTATTCTCCAACGACGGAAATTAGAGAACAGTACGGGATAAGATGGGACATGGACAAGATTAAATACTTAGGGGTGAACATCACGAGAGGGGTGGAGAAACTGTTTGAGGCGAATTATACACAGATAAATCAGAACATCAAGAGAGACCTAGAGAGATGGACAGTAATGCCCTTGGACTTCAATTCAAGAATAGAGGTCATTAAAATGAACATACTATCAAGGTTACTGTACCTATTCCAGTCACTACCGATACAAATACCACAGAATCAATTCAGGGAGTGGGACAGACTGATATCGAGGTTCATATGGGCGGGGAGAAGACCACGGGTCAGATATAAAACACTACAACTACCAAAGGAAGAGGGAGGGATGGCAGTACCCAGCCTACAAGATTATTACTATGCAGCACAACTGAGAGCAGTGACGTGCTGGTGTAACGACAGATATGAGGCAAGATGGAAAGACATTGAAAAAGAAGGGGAGGGATACAAGGTACAAGCTCTGGTGGGGGATAGGGAACTATTTAAAGAAAAAGAGGGACTATTAGATCCAATCACCAAATGCACCTTGACCATATGGAACAGAGTAGTAAAAACACACAAATTGGAGAAGCAGTCAGGGGTCCTGAGATGGGTAGCACATGACAAGAGATTCAAACCAGGGAGGTTAGACCATGGATTCAGAAGGTGGGAGAGGGGGGGGCAACAGCGATATGCAAAATGATAGAGAAGGGGGAAATGCAAACATTACAAAAATTAAAGGAGAAATTTGGACTAGAAAACAGGGACCACTTCAGATATCTACAGGTTAGAGACTACTACAACAAAGAAATAAGGGGGGCCAAAGACAAGGAACAGAATGGAATAATAAAGATGATAGTATGGGCATACGAAGGGGGGCAAGGAAGAGTAATATCAGCAATATACCGGGCTATAATGACCAGCAAGGGACACACGACCGATTATATAAGGGAGAAATGGGAGAGAGAACTAGAGATAGGAATAACAGGGAAGGAATGGGGGAACATATGTGAGGTACAACATTCAACAACAGGATCGAGAATATGGAAAGAATTTGGATGGAAAAACATAATCAGATTCTTTATAACCCCAGAGCTGAAGGGAAAATATGCACCAACACAAAAAGCATGCTGGAGGATGTGTGGGAAGGAGGGGGCAAATCACACGCACATATTCTGGGGATGTCAGAAGCTGAAGGGGTATTGGGAGGAGATAGGGGAAGCAATGATCAGAATATTAGGATACGGGCTACCACAAACAGGACTGGTGCTTTACTTAGGAGACCTGACACACAAGGGAATACAAGGGGGGGACAAATATTTAATAAAGATAATGTTGATAGCGGCCAGAAAAGCAATAACGAGACTGTGGTACAAGGAAGACCCACCGACAATAGCAAAATGGGTAGGAATAGTGGAAGAAATACAGGATATGGAAAGGATAACACACATGCTGAGGTTACAGGAAGAGAAATTTGGGGAAAGATGGGGAAAGTGGGAGGATTATAAAAGGAACGAGAACGACATCACAGAGGAAGAACCAAATGCAACACAAGAGAGCGAAGGGTAAAGGAGGAAAGATGTTCAAGCAGGGTCTATGAACCCATGTCACACACCTGTACTTTAGTTAATATTTTCTATTTTGTTTTTGGGATATTACAATTGCTGAATGCTTTTATACCTTATTATTTATGTCTGTTTAACGGTGTGATATTAAATATTCAGGGAAGATGTGGTTTGTGTAGGGGTGAACCAAAGGCAAAGTGAAAGTTAATAAACAAGAGAAAAAGAAAAAAAAGGACGAAGGAGAAGGGAAGAAAGAAGCTCAAGGAGGGTCTCTGGACCCAGATCACACATACAAACCTTAGTCAGCATTTATCGTCTTTGAGTAGGAATTACCTGTTTAAGCCTGTTTAAGGGAGATACACAATCAGCCTTTGTATCAAATACCTAGAAAACAACAGTAGGGGAACCAGACAACTAACCATGTGATACCCATGTAAATATTTATGTGCACTGTTTTTTCTTTTTGTTTTTATTGTGATGCTAGTCTCTTCATTTTTAATTATTTATTTTTTGTAAGTGCTGTCTGTCTAAATAACTGTTAATAAAAAATTTAAGTTTAAAAAAAAAAAAAAAAGAGTGAACAGGAAAGGAGCCAGGACGGTCCCCTGCGGGGCCCCGGTGCTGCTCACCACTGTCCCAGAGACGCATTTCCCCAGCCTGACGAACTGTGGCCGTCCTGTCAGGTAGTCTGTGATCCAGGAAGTGAAGGAGGGATCCACCCCCATCTTCCTGAGCTTGTCTTCAAGTATGGGAGGTTGAATGGTATTAAAAGCACTTGAAAATAAATAAAAAACATAATCCTAACATAACTCCCCGGCTCATCCAGGTAGGAGTAGGCCCGGTGGAGCATGTAGAGGACCGTGTCATCCACAGGACCGGCACCCTCACGTCCCGCAGGCTCATATTGAAGAGCTTCTGGAGCGGCTCAGCCAGTTGGTCTGCACAGAGCTTCAGCAGCCTCGAACACACGCCATCCGGGCCAGCCGCCTTTCCTGGACGCAGTTTCCTTAGTTCTGCCCTCACCTCATCTACTGTGAGGGACAGGGGGGGGGGGGGGGGGGCTGGGTGACACAGGGGGGAGGCAGGTGACAGGGGGGGGCCTAGGTGACAGGAGGTGGGGCCAGGGAGCGCAACTGCAGAGTTGTGGTTGCAGCAGTGAGGAGGAGATGGTGCAGGGGGAGGAGCTGCGGCTGGAGAGGTGGTAGGGGGGGTTGGTGTGGCCTGGTCAACAGGGGCAGAGCGAGCCCTGGCTGCCGTGTCAAACCGGTTGTAGAATTGGTTAAACTCGTTGGCGTTGTCCACATCACCCTCTGCCTGGCAGTTTACCTGCTTATAGCCGGTGATGGTTTTCATTCCCCTCCACACCTCTCTGGTGTTGTTGTGCTGCAGCTTCCTCTCCACCTTCCTCTTATAGTCCTCCTTGGCCTGCTTCAGACTCCTCTTTAATTCCCGTTGCACCTGCTTGCGTCTCTCCATGTCATCCTTCCTGAATGCAGCCTTTTTCTCATTAACAAGCCTCTTAAGGTCAGCGGTGATCCAGGGCTTGTTGTTTTGAAAACAGCGCACAGTCCTTGCTGGTACAATCATGTCCCTGCAGAAGGTCAGGTAACTGGTGGTACAGTCAACCTTCCTGTCAATGTCCAAGGTCCCCTTATTCCCGTCTGTGTTGTAGCGGTGGTCAGCCCAATATAATCAAAGTGTAAATGTTACAGTGGTGCATTGGGCGCCAGACAGGCTAAAACCTGTCAATAAATTAAATAAGCTAAATTAAAGCTTACTGTTGTTACCGGCTAGCTCCAGGTAACCTCCACTACAAAAAACAGCATGTGATAAGGTTTGAAATATTGAAATAAGAGGCAGGCAAACAGTATTCAGGCAAATAATATATACTGTATTCAAAATAATCAAGTGCAAAACAGATACATAGAATACAAGTGAAAAGGGGTAATGAGTAAAATAAATAAACAGTCCAGATTGGGGATTGGGTGTGTGCTCAGTGAGTGTGTGTGTGTGTGTGTGTGGGGGGGTAGCAGGCTGGGGTAGGCTGAAGTGGTGGCTGAGGACAGCTTGGAGATTGGTAGGGGGAAGCTGGGAGAACAGGGACACTGGAGATCTTGAGTGAAGGTGGTCAAGTCCGGGATAGTTGGTGGTTTGAAGAGACGGTTCATGGAAGGGGTTAACTTGCCAGCACTGGTGTCCTCTCTTTACAGGTGATACTCTCTTTGATCGGCCATGTTGTACATGAGGAGTCTGTCACAGTTTCCTCCAAATCGACTTGTTCTTTGCCTTCTTAACTCACATATTCTTCTCAGTATTTCCCTTGCTCTCACTTCACTCCTCTCTCCTGCTCTGCGTCCTTGTGCTGCTCCACTTGCTCTGCTTCACTCTGCTCTGCTGCCCATGCTGCAATCAACTCAGCTGAGTCCTATAGGGCAATTAGACTGCCTGCCTTAAAGGGGCAGTGCCAATAGGCTACTCTGCTACAGTGTCCTGCAGTACATCCAAGTCTGTCCACTCATAGCAGGCTCTCAGGGACTCACTGGCCTCTGGTGTCCATTTCCTACCAAATTGTGATCTGATCTGCCAATTGGTGGGAGTGCTGTGGCAGTATATGCTTCCCTGGCATTTGCATACAGCAGATCAAGTGTGTTGTTCTCTCTTGTGGGGCAGTTAACATACTGTACAAAGCCAGTTAGATGGGAGGCAAGGCTGACATGGTTAAATTCACCTGAGATCAGGATGAATGCATCAGGATGCTGAGTCTGAAATCTTGCGACAGTGTCGTGGATGATGTCACACGCCACTGCCGGGACGCCTATTCTTTATTCCCAGCGGAAGAGTGCTGCCGAGTGCTTCCGCGTTTTCCCTGATTGGTTGCGACACGCCCCGCGGCAGCGCGGCAGCCGCAGAGCGGAGCGGCAGAGCTTGCGGCATTATGTAGCCGTAATCCCCGATGTTTTTCATTCGACGCTTAGCTCAACTGGTATGCAGCGGAGCGGCAGAGCTTGCGGCATTATGTAGCCGTAATCCCCGATGTTTTTCATTTGACGCTTAGCTCAACTGGTATGCCGCCGTGCTGTGGATCCTGCGGTCCGTTGGTGACAAGTTGGATTCCCTTCAATTTTCTTTTTCTTTTTTTAACGTGCATTCTTTCGCCGGTTAAGTTTAGGCATGTTAACTTTAAGCATTGTTTCGGAGTTGGTTATGGTTAAGGTTAGGCATTGTTTCGGAGTTGGTTAAGGTTAGAAGGGTTAAGTTAGGAGCTGGTGAGTTTGTCTTAGAGAATGGCAATATTCTTTCGGAGTTGGTTATGGTTAAGGTTAAGGTTAGGCATTGTTTCGGAGTTGGTTAAGGTTAGAAGGGTTAAGTTTAGGCGCTGTTAAGGAGCTGGTTAAGGTTAGAGTTTGTCTTCGAGAATGGCAATAGAAAGCCTATTTCCGCACTGCCGTTCTCTCACGCTGCCGCGGTCACATGGGCGTTGCAGCCAATCAGGGAAAACGCGGAAGCACGCGACGCACTCTTCCGCTGGGAATAATCTACACGCGTCCCCACGCTGTCAGGCCGTCACAGGCTCGCTCAGCAGCGCCACCCACCCAATGGCTGAATTGCCAATGGCTGAATTGGAGTATTGCACTGTGCGGGATTGATTGATTGATTGATTGAAAACTTTATTAACAGATTGCAGAATGGGTACAGTACAGTACAGCTCAATACACACAATTGTTAAGGGGATGCAGACCAGAGAAAGACGTTCGTCTTGTTTACATCAGGGGAACATAGAACCCTTTTGCGGATGGGGGAACATACAACCATAAAAAAAAAAAAAAAAAAAAAAACGGGGAACATAGAACCCGGGGAACATAGAACCCGGGGAACATAGGGATGACCCCTGTGAGGGTACTCCCGGGGAACATAGTACTTATTCATGTGCTTTATAACGGAGCATATGGATAACCATTTGACTCCATCCTCCCAGACACCGTCAGAGATTGATTTTGTACTTGCTTTTAATTTTGCCATAATGAATTAGATCATTACAACTGTTTTCCATTGATCTTCCCCGTTCCCCTGTTCCGCGACACAGATAACATTAATGTCTACACGGAGACAGTGCTGGACTTTGTTCGTACTTTGGTGGAAGAAACAATCCCCACTACCACAATTAAAGTTTACCCAAATCAAAAACCCTGGGTAGACAAATCCGTCCGTGAAGCTCTGAAAGCGCGCACCAAAGCATACAACGACGGCCTGGTGGCAGGCAACATGAATGACCACAAGGTGGCGCGATACAACGTAAGGAGGACAGTAATAGAGGCAAAACGGCGCTACAGGGATAAAATTTAACTCCAGTTTGAACAGGCCGACTCCAGAGCTATGTGGCAGGGGCTCAAAACGATGACAGACTACAAAGGCACCTCCCTCAAACTGAACAGTGACATCTCCTTAGCAAATGACCTCAATACCTTCTATGCGAGGTTTGATGCTGGTAATAACAACACCAGCCCACAAGCCACGGCAATGGGGGGGGGGGGGGGGGGGGGGGTCTGTTGCTGATGGAGACTCAGTGTTCAGGGTAACAGAGCATGAGGTGAGGCGGACCTTTAAAAAAGTGAATATCAGGAAGGCAGCAGGACCGGACGGCATCCCCGGCCGCGTCCTAAAAGTCTGTGCCGACCAACTGGCCCCGGTATTCACTGACATATTTAACCTGTCCTTAGAACAGGCTATCATCCCCACCTGCCTGAAGAAGTCCACTATTATCCCTGTACCCAAAAAATCCAAGCCTGCTTGCCTCAACGACTACCGCCCTGTAGCTCTCACCTCCATAGCCATGAAGTGCTTTGAGAAGCTAGTAAAGGGCTACATCTGCTCCTCCCTCCCCATTAACATGGACCCCCTGCAATTTGCATACCGCCCCAACAGGTCCACGGAGGACGCCATAGCCCATGTGCTGCACACAGCAGCATCACACCTGGACAAGAGGAAGGGGAACTATGTGAGAATGCTATCGACTACAGCTCGGCATTCAATACCATAGTCCCCTCCAAACTCATAGCCAAGCTCAGGGACCTGGGCTTGAACTATGACCTCTGCCAGTGGGTCTTGGACTTCCTGACGGGCAGACCCCAGGTGGTGAGAGCAGGCAACTGCACCTCCTCATCCATCACCCTCAACATAGGGGCCCCCCAGGGCTGTGTTCTGAGTCCCCTCCTCTACTCCCTGTACACACACGACTGTGTGGCTCAGCGGAGTAGCAACACAATCATCAAATTTGCTGACGACACAGTGGTGGTGGGCCTGATCTCTGCAAACGACGAGAGGGCCTACCTGGAAGAGGTCAAGGTCCTGGCGGGATGGTGCCAGGAAAACAGCCTCTCCCTAAACGTCAGCAAAACAAAGGAGATGATTGTGGACTTCAGGAGGTCGGGGGTCAAGGACTACAGCCCCCTCAGCATCGACGGGGCACCGGTTGAGAGAGTGAACAGCTTTAAGTACCTCGGAGCCTACATATCCAAGGACTTGACATGGACCATACACATTGACAGTGTTGTGAAGAAGGCACGACAACGCCTCTACTTCCTCAGGCGCCTAAGGAAGTTCCAAGTCAGTCAGAAGATCCTTAAGAACTTCTACTCATGTACAATAGAGAGCATCCTGACTGGCAACATCACCTCCTGGTTTGGGAATAGCACTGCACAAGACCGAAGCAGACTACAAAGAGTGACACGTTCAGCCGAACGCACAATTGGAGGGGGGCTCCCCACCCTCCAGAACATTTACAACAAGCGGTGCAGGGGCAAGGCTAAGAGAATCATTAAGGACTCCAGTCACCCGAACAACTGCCTCTTTGAACTGCTGCGGTCAGGCAAGCGATACTGGAGTCTCAAGGCGAGCACAGAAAGACTCAGAAGAAGCTTCTATCCCCAGGCCATCAGGCTGCTCAACGAACAATGAACACTACACAACAACCATCAAACGCACATAGCACACACATCCACACGCACACACTCACTTTAAACAAACACACTGTAGCACCCACTCCCCACACTTTATAGCACACACTCACTTTAAACAAACACACTGTAGCACCCACTCCCCACACTTTATATTTATTGATAAAGGATTGCACTACAACTCGTACACCTTACTGTAAATTGTACCTAAATTGTACCTCATCCCATTTCTGCTTTGCACTATATAGTATTGTATATTAGTACACTGCATAGTATTGTATATTATATGGTAACTCAGTTACGTCTATTCTGCATCGAACATTGTACATATGTCTATACTGAACACTGTGACCTCATTTTCTACTTCTAATTTACATGCTATACTATGTTATTTGATACTTATCTTTTCTAGCACAGTCTCTGGAGCGTAACAGTAAGAAGCATTTTGTATAAAAGTATTCTGTACTTCTGTATGACAACTATTAAAGAAACTTGAAACTTGAAACTTGAAACTCAACCCAAAACCAAGAGGTGAATTATACCACAACAGTCTGCATCCCATTAACAATTGTTTGTATTGAGCCGTATTGTATTGTACCCATTCTGCAATCTGTTAAATAACGTTAATGTTACTACGTTAATGTACGATAGCTATTCCGCCCTCAGTGTGTGTCTGTACACAAATCAACGGGTAGTGAACAAGAGTAAAGGAGATGCAGAAGCTGGAGCAAAGTTGATTGGCTTTACTGTTGTCTGTTCTCCATTACAAATTTGTAAAACTGAAATACACAAAAAAGAATATGTATCACACAATTGTTGTCAATGACATTGCATTACAGTATACAATACAAGTACAATATGTACAAAGTTCACTCAACTAAAATATGAAACCGAAAGTCCTTTGAGCTGACTGAGATTAGCATAACATTAGCAATACAGGTAGGCTAACCAGGAGCTAACACAAATAGGGAGCATGCCTATGTTCCCCGGGTCCTATGTTCCCCGATTGATTGATTGAACATTTTAGACCACCAGCCCTGATTCCAAACTCTAACCTTAACCAACTTCGAAACAGGGCCTAAGCTTAACCAGTTCGAAACAAGGCGGACATTAACACTTTGGCGACCGCTGGGATGCGTCTAATATAGTGCTTGAGGACCAGGGTTTGTCAACAGACCGGTGTCTTTTTGTACAGCTATATCTATACTTTTTTTTTTTTATTTATCTTTTTTTTTCCCTCCATTTTCCTCCGATTTTCTCCCATCCCAATGTTAGTCGTATGCCAATTCCCAATCCCCTTCCTGGTCGCTGCGCACTTACCCCCCACAGTCAGATCATCTGGGAGAGTGGAGGCTATCACGTGCTTCCTCCGACACACGTCCAGCCAATCAACCGCTTCAGCGGCATCACTTATGAAAAGTTATTATACTCACCATTGTAGCAGCTGAGCGAATTTCAGGTCTCCTCAATGAATTAATCCGAGAGAGGCATCCGAATTTCAATCAATCAAACAATGCTGTTTGTTTAGACATAACTCACATAACGTTAGCTAGCTATCTCCGGGGTTCCCTCAAATTGTTGTTTTGATTCGAACGTGGCCGCGAAGCGTGTGTATATTTTCCCCAACGCAGTTTCACCGAGGCGATGACGTCGTCACGTTCAGCTTTTAATGTTATTTGATTGGTCAATCGGTGGAAACGCTAGACTACCGGACTGTCAAACGGCCCGTGTTAATGTGTGGGAACCCCTTTATTAAGCTCGAATCTTATTGGCTAATAATTGGTTCTGGACTCCACACCATGAATCACATGGTGGATGCTTGAAAAAGACACCTCCCCCCTCCTACTCCCCTCTGCTCTATATTCTGGCTGAGCACAGTGACTGCCAGCCTGCCTCAGTGAGTCTGACAGTGTTAGGGTGCTTTCTCACTCACCATTCGGGCCTGTTCCAGTTCGTTCCGTCCTCATTCCGTCCTTGGGCGCGAACTTCCCCCCTCCCTCTCCCCCCTCTAGTTTGCGTACACACTCAGTCTTGGTGCGCTCTGGGTTTTGTTTACGGTTTGCGTTTTGAGCGTGTAAGCTTGCCGTAGGCGATGATGTCACGCTCGAAAATGTAAACACAGGAAGAGTGTTAACACGGCGGTGGAGACTGGATGCTGATATAAAAGAAACAAATAACCAATAAATATGAAGTTGAACCTCTGTTGTCAAGCCTTGTCAATATAACCCACCCCCCTTTTCTCACAAATGGAACTGGTGTTGTGCAGTCCGCTTGAGCGTTTTCCAAGGGTTACGCTAGTTAGCTTAGCCTATTACTAGTCTATCTAGTCTACTAGACCTATCTACTAGTTAGCAGCTAACATTAGCCCATCACTCGCGGCAATTATATTGCATGTCAGTTGATGGAACTGGTGTCGTGGATTCCGCTTTGAGCGTTTCCCAGGGTTAAGGCTAAGCTTACGCTAACACTAGTTAGCTTAGCCTGTTCAGCAGCTGTTCAGCAGCTAACATTAGCCCATCGCTCGCATGTCATTGATCTACCGGTCGACCACGGCCGACTGGTTTGGCACCACTGGTCTAATAGAAATAAATGCATTCGAACAAGAAACCAATGTATAGACATAGCAATGGCAAACAAAATTGCCAGGCCTAATGTGAGCCAGGGAAGTGTTGTGCTTTGTAATGTGGCTTCATGTTTTCATCCACTGAGCTGTGAGGCTCCACATGCTTGTTTGGTTGAGGTCTGAACTTGCAAATTGCCCATAAATATCATTTTTGTGGGTATTGTCCAGTTGTTGCTGTGTGTTTTTATCTGCCCAAAATTCAAGCAAGCATGAAAGCATTACAGTAACGACGTTGTGTGTCACGCCCCCCGCTCCCACTAGCACGCACCCGAGACCACCTATTTCAGCGGTCCGGGTTTGGAGCGAGTCAGCGTCCCGGGGGGGGGGGGGGGGGGGAGCGTTCTCAGTAGAATGAATGAATGAATGACACACCCTTTTCTGGTGCGATCCGGCGCTGATTCAACCCTGAATGGTGAGTGAGAAAGGGCCCCTAGAGAGAGTGAGAAGGAGAAGAGGGAAAAATTCAAAAAAATTCATTATAACACAGAGATGAAAAATTATGATTTTTTATTATTATTGTAAACTATATATATATAAAAAATTTATTTTAATTTTAATTTTTTATTTAAATTAAAAATTTCAAGATTTTTTTTTTACTGTTTATATTTTAATGGGGAAGCCAGGCTTCCCTTGGCTTCCAGGAGGATTCGCCACTGTAGCCCTAGCCATATTTTCAGAATATTCGCCTAGAAATACAGAGTAACTACGGTGAAACCTGGGAGAGGAGGAAGGAGAGAAAGTAAGTGGAAGAGGAGAGAGAGAGAAGAGGAAGCGATTGCTGTGTGTGTAACCAATGCTGTTCATGACTATTTTTGGAGTTCCCCAGAGATCCCTGCTGTGTGCCCGACCCTCCGACTGACCCCGCTTTGTAACCGACCCCCGCTTGCCCGACGTCTCTTTTCCCGGATCAGCCCCTGAACATATGAGAATATATCCCTGTGTACCGACCCCCACTATCGGACAACGACGATTACGGACTGGCTGATACTAACACTTACCCCCCCCATCCCCAAACAGCATTAAAACTACTGTTAAACTTGGTTCTACTTTGTGTTGTCTTGTGTGCATTTTATTCATTCATATATGGAGAAGGTAGTTGCGAAGCAGCTCCAAGCACACCTCAGAGACAACAACATCTTCGAGAAGTTCCAGTCTGGGTTCCGCTCCGCGCACAGTACAGAGACAGCCCTGGTCAGGGTAACCAACGACCTACTGATGGCGGCGGATGCTGGAACCCCATCCATTCTGGTCCTTCTCGACCTATCGGCAGCCTTCGACACGGTGGATCATCCCATCCTACTGGACTGTCTCCACTCCAATGTCGGACTCCGCGACCTAGCCCTTGGCTTATTCCAGTCCCTCTTGGCTGGTCGGACTGAGTGTGTCTCCCTTGGAGGCGCAACATCCTCCAACCACCCTGTCACCTGCGGTGTCCCCCAGGGATCCGTCCTCGGCCCCCTGCTGTTCACCCTGTACATGCTCCCCCTCGGCCGCATCATCGGCCGGCACGGTGTGTCGTTCCACTGCTACGCTGACGACACCCAGCTATATATCCGGATCACACCATCATCACCTTCATCACCCCCCACACTGACCGCTTGCCTGGAGGAGACTAAGGCGTGGATGAACCACAGGTTTCTCCAGGTTAACAGTTCCAAAACACAAGCCATGCTGATCGGTACCCCACACCAGGTCCGGTCAACCACCATCACCACCATCTCCTTCTCCGGTCAGGACATTCCCCTCTCCACCCTTGTCACCAACTTGGGCGTGAAAATGGACCCCCACCTCACATATGAAACACACATCAAACACCTCTGCAAGACCTCTTTCTTTCACCTCCGAAACATCACTAAACTCTGCCCCTCACTCACCCTGGCAGATTCCGAGAAACTCGTCCACGCTTTTGTTTCCTCCAGGCTGGACTATTGCAATGCACTCCTCATCGGGATCCCTAGTAAAAGCATTAAAAAACTGCAAACCATCCCGAATGTCGCTGCTAGGATCCTGATGAGGGTGCGCAAATATGACGAATGAATGAATGAATGAAAACTTTATTTAACAGATTTCAGAATGGGTACAATACAGTACGGCTCAATACACACAATTGTTAAGGGGATGCAGACCTGAGAAAGACGTTTGTCTTGTTTCCATCATCACCCCCACCCTCAGATCCCTTCACTGGCTCCCCGTGGAACACAGGATTGAGTAGAAGGTGTCCCTCCTCACTCACCAGTGAGTACACGGTGGTGCCCCTGCCTATCTCAAGGAACTCCTCACCCCCCAGTCCTCCTCACGTTCCCTCCGCTCCGGCACAGCCTACCTCCTCAAAGCCCCCAGGACTAAGCTGCACACCATGGGCGATCGCGCCTTCTGCTCTGCCGCACCCAGACTTTGGAATGCTCTCCCCATCCACCTGAGAGCACCACAGTCCGTCGATGCTTTTAAAAGGGGCCTAAAAACATTTCTTTTTAACAAGGCTTTTGCCTGAATTTTCTTTTACTTTTATTTTTACTTCTATTAATTGTATTATTATTTTTATTTTATTTTACTCTTAGGTTCTTCCATTTCACTGGTTGTTAGTCTTTTTAATTGTTTTTATTCATTTTAAATTGTTTTATTCATTTAACTTTTGTCTATATCTCCTGTAGCACTCTGAGATTCTCACGAATATAAAGTGCGGTACAAATTGAATCCATTATTATTATTATTATTATTATTATTATTATTATTATTATTATTATTATTATTATTATTATTATTATTATTATTATTATTATTATTATTATTATTATTATTATTATTATTATTATTATTATTATTATTATTATTATTATTATTATTATTATTATTATCTGGTGACAGCTCATGACACCCCTGAGTCTGTCACAATAATGCACTCGTAATGGAATGTTTTTTGTCTGTATTTCTAATTACTTTGCTTTTCAACGTGTTTTAACCAAACAGACACTGATACATTGATATATCAATAGTTTATGCATCCAATGAAACTCGATTAAAAAAAGCTGAAAGGATTAGCCTACTCAAAAACTCTCTCTCTCTGCCTCTGCCTCTCTCTCTCCCTCTCTCTGAGACAGTGGCTCAGTAGAGCGGTCGTCTGGTAATCTGAAGATTCCACGTCCTGTTGAGGTGTACAAAGTTTACAAACACACCGGTGTGAATAGAGAACCTAAAGAACGGGCCCTATTAAACATTGTCTGGCACGATGTGGACTATAGTACAGGCCATCATTTCACTGACCGCTTTAGTGTTGAGAAGCGTTGTTGCTGCATCCTCTCACCAGGCTCCAATACAATCCAACGGGGCGAGTGTTTCAGCCTCCAAAAGCCACCACACGTAGTACCATATCAAACATTATAAGATAAGATAAGATATTCCTTTATTTCCTTGGGGGACATTCAGGTATCAGAGCAGCATGGGGGAGGGGAGGTACAGGTAGTAGATGACATACAGGTACAGGTCACAGAATAGATTTATTATTATTTATTAGTAAAAATAAAAATAGAATAAAAAGGCAGTGTAAACAATATACAATAATTAACTCTGGACATGCGCATATGGGCAACAAGGTGCGAGATGATGTATGCCCTCTCAGTTATTTTGCCCTACACTAAATATAGTTACAATATATAATCTAATAATCAAATCTAATATATAATCTAAAAAGATTAAATGCTAAATATATGCATTATATAATCTAATCATCCAATAGTCTAAATCTAATCTAATATATAATCAAAAAATGCTAAATGCTATATTTAGCATATTATAATGATTTTCCTAGGCCTGGTGTTATGTATGTTGTCCAGTGACATGCGTAGCTGGCCTATGAAACTCATAACCTTTGACACTGACATCCAAGTTAGGGGACCCCCTTTGAACAGCCCATCTGAGGTTTCTCTCCTCCACGTCGCCTGTGGTGCTTTTTTCCTATTGTTAGGTATTTTGTGAGTTTTTTCTTATCTTCATTGGGGAATGTCTGGGAGTGTCGCATATTTGGATTTTATGGTGGTTTGTTGTTCTTGATTTATTGTGATGTTTCTTCTTGACTTGTTCAAAGAAGACTTGTACAGCCCATGGGGGCATTGCCTTGTGATTTCGGGCTTTACAAATACATTTGATTTGATTTTTTTTACTTTTGATGCACCATGCGGTTTGCGACAGTTTCCTCAGAACATATGAAGACACATCCAATTACACTGTGAGCTCCCGTTTTGGAGAATGACACGGGTCAGGGTTTTTGAAGGAGCCTGTGAGAGGATGCAACAAACATGCTTAAGTTCCTCAATACTAAAGCGATCTGTGATATTATGACCTGTAGTCAACATCATGCCAGACCATCTATAAATAGAGCCTGGGAAACCTGTCCTCTAACGTGCTAACGATGATGTCACAACAGCCATGGAAAGTTCTAGAATTCCAAGGAAGAATTCAGAGTAAATCACACCTCACAGGGTTAACGGTTTTCTAATTCATCACAGTAGCACAGTTTTCTGTAATCCGATTAGCCGACTGTAATGCTGGCAGTGCTGTAGTACTTGAGTCCAGGACTCGTGACTCGACTTGAGCACTGATGACTCGGACTTGGACTCGAGCATCGACTGCATGCATTCGGACTCGGAAGGTGCAGACGAGGACTCGGACTTGTTAATTGATAAGCAGTTATTTATTTATTTTTTTGTAATAGGCCCTAATCATTTGGCATAAGGTATTGATGGCTAGTGCATTTGTTTGGCTATTGTGTCACAAAGTAAATAATGGTGACCACTGTGTCATTTATGTTTAATGTAGATATTTTTTTTTATTTGTACGTCAGCTCTTTGACTGGCAGAGTGGACTCAACCTCGATGATTTGGACTCGGACTCGGGTAATGGGGACTCGACTCTGGCTCTTCTTTGGTGACTCGGACTTAGACTCGAACACTGGGGACTCGCGACTCGACCTCGAGATTTAGTGACTGGACTACAACGCTGTAATGCTGATATGTAATGGCTTACTCTCCGATCCTGAGTGTGTCTGTGAGGCCAAAACGAGGCCGCCTCGTCGTGAGAGAGGCTGGACAGCGGCGGCGTTTCCTCTCCTGTTGCCGAAACAACAATCTGACTGATGTAGACGGGAAGCAGGAAGTGCCTGAGACAATACAGCCTGTGGAGGATTTGGACCCCAGCTGCATTTTTTATGTATGAAAGAAGGACACGGCAGCGCATAGAGCTTTCCTTTATCACCAGAGGAAAAACAAACACAATGGTAGAAACGGGAGCTACTCTGTACTTAAGTTAAGAACTCCAAGGTGGACCATCTCAAGAGAAATGGGAACTTCGAGACACGCTGACTTAAAGGACCACGTCCAGTCTTTTTTTTTTTTTTTTTTTTTTTTTTTTTTTTTTTTTAAATGTGTGTGCATGGTTTCCAAATCATTCTTGACTTCATAACTTCAACAATACCGGTCCTTTAAAGGAACATGCCAACATTTTGGGAAATTAGCTTACCGTCTTCTCCAGAGAGAGACAAGAAGATAAGAAGATAGATACCAGTTTCCTCTCTGTGCGTTCAGTAGAAAGCTATCTGGCTGCATGTTAGCCTAGCTTAGCACAATGAATGGAAGCGGACATGACCGGTTAGCCTAGGCATCCAGCCAGATAGCTTTCTACTGAACGCACAGAGAGGAAACTGGTATCTATCTTCTTGTTAGGCCTGGGCGGTATGACGGTATTACGGTATACCAGGATATTTCGAAATCCCGCCGGTATGATTCTCAATACCGTGACATCACAGACTGCTATTACACTGACACGGAGTTGATTGTAGTGCACAGCACGCGCCAGCAGAGGGTTACGTGGCCATCGTTCTGTGAGCTAGCGTTGGTACCTGGCTGGTGCGGGCTAACTGGCCATCGTTCCGGGAGCTAACGTTAGTAGTAGTAGGCTGGTGCGGGCTAACTGGATATCGTTCCGGGAGCTAACGTTAGTAGTAGTACGCTGGTGCGGGCTAACTGGCCATCGTTCCGGGAGCTAACGTTAGTAGTAGTAGGCTGGTGCGGGCTAACTGGATATCGTTCCGGGAGCTAACGTTAGTAGTAGTAGGCTGGTGCGGGCTAACTGGCCATCGTTCCGGGAGCTAACGTTAGTAGTAGTAGGCTGGTGCGGGCTAACTGGCCATCGTTCCGGGAGCTAACGTTAGTAGTAGTAGGCTGGTGCGGGCTAACTGGCCATCGTTCCGGGAGCTAACGTTAGTAGTAGTAGGCTGGTGCGGGCTAACTGGCCATCGTTCCGGGAGCTAACGTTACTAGTACTAGGCTGGTGCGGGCTAACTGGCCATCGTTCCGGGAGCTAACGTTACTAGTACTAGGCTGGTGCGGGCTAATTGGCTATTGTTCCGTGATTTGTTTACTTGGTAACACGGGTTGCTAAGGAATTTAGGTTCGAGGTTGAAGAAAGTGCATTTTAGGTTGAAAGAACGGCCCTAATGTCAACGTGTTTCAATATAAGCGTTATGTATGGTGATAACGAGTATATTGTTAGCTCAGCTGGGAAGAGGTGTTTGGCAGCATCGGCCTACACCATTGATGAACAGGGGTTCCAACCACTCTATCTCTGCCGTGGCTATGCCCCGCCGGGTGAGGCCGTCTGGGTTGTGTTTTTACCACGCAAAGTTTGGGAACAAAGCTAAGAAGTGTCCGCCACCATGTAACTACAGTGGGTCGGGAAACGCACTGGCTGCCACTCATTAGCAGCCGTGAGTGTTGGCCATCCTGCAGGCATGCTGTGCATCACCGACTCACTCTCCGGCCGCCGTTTTTTATGTGACACGGGTGCCCAGGTGAGCGTGCTGCCGGCGTCCACTCAGGACTTCCACTCAGCGAGACGGGGCCCCGCCCTTGAAGCTGCCAATGGCAGTGCGATCCCTACATTTGGCAAAGCACCGTGGCATTATGCTTTGCGTTTCACCTGGGATTTCGTGTTGGCCAAGGTGTCCACTCCCCTCCTAGGCGCTGACTTTCTCTGCGCCAACAGTCTCTTGGTAGACGTGGGGAATCGCCGGCTCACCATCGCTAAGAATGAGTTTGCCTCCATGGAGGGACTGGGCATCATTTGTCGTTCCGACAGTCCTTGGGCCCCGCCTCTCCATCTCGTTCCAAAGGCTAACGGCGGCTAGCGTCCGTGTGGCGACTACCGACGCCTTAATGACGCCACTACACCTGATCGTTACCCGGTTCCACACATACAAGATTTTTCAGCCCACCTAGCTGGCGTGTCTGTTTTTTCGAAGGTGGATCTGGTGAGAGGATACCACCAGGTGCCGGTTAGCCCTCAGGACATCCCCAAGACGCCAGTTATAACCCCATTTGGACTCTTTGAATTTCTGAGGATGCCTTTTGGCCTAAAAAATGCTGCTCAGACCTTTCAGAGGTTAATGGACGCCATGCTGCACAACCTGTCTTTCGTGTTCGTCTATCTAGACGATATCCTGGTAGCCAGCACATCCAAGGCAGAACACCTAACACACCTCTGTCTCCTCTTCAGTCGCCTCAGAGAGCATAGATTAATCATCAACCCAGCAAAGTGTCAGTTTGGACTGCCTGCCATGGACTTCCTTGGCCACCACATCACTCCAAATCTACTCTATCACACATTGAATTAGCTCTGCAATCTGATTTTAATTCCTTGCAACATTGGCTAGCTGCTAACAAATTACTACTTAACAAAAGCAAATCATATACAATGATCTTTGGTACTCCCCAGTGCATCAAATCTAAAGCCAAATCTCGGTTATGTGCTATTCATAGTTTAGATGGTACACCTTTGCAAAGAGTCGAACACACAAAATACTTGGGTGTTTGGCTTGACTCTGAATTATCATTTAAGTGTCACATTGATCATATTGTAAGAAAAATTAATCTTAGTGTGGGTATTCTCTACCGCTCCAGAAACTGCTTAACTTTTTCTGTTAGAAAAAAGCTTGTAATTCAACTTATTTTGCCATTTATGGATTATGCAGATATTGTCTACCAGGTTGCATCCAAAACAAATCTCATTCCTCTCAATACATCTTACAATAAATTATGCAGATTTGCTCTTGGATGCCCTTTTACAACTCATCACTGTCTAATGTATGAAACACTGAATTTGCCCTCTCCCACTGTAAGAAGACAGCGCCACTGGTTACAATTTATTTTCAAATGTATTCATCTTAATTATCCACAATATCTAAAACAATACTTGACTCCATATTATTCCAATTATTATTTAAGGCATTCTAGCCAACTTTATTTTTGCATACCTACACTTTCAACACTCTCAAAAGCAACAGCCAAGAAAGCCTTTTTGTTCAAAGCCCCTTCTGATTGGAATAACTTACCTGCAAATACTCGTTCCATCTCATCTTTTTATTTATTAAAAAATGCGCTGTCTTCTTACTTTCATAGTACATGTACATGTTTTTAGTTTATCATTTTTAGTTTATCATTTTTAGTTTTATCATTTATATACTGCATACTATCATGACTTTCACTACTTATCTCGTACGAAGTAACAATCCATTCCTATCCTTGCTTGATTTGTGTTTTGTTTTGTTTGTCTTGTTTATTTTGTGATCTTGTATGTTGGTTTACTTATTTTGTAATGTCATTTCTCAGTTGATTTTGTTGTTGTAGACTGTTTCGATGTCCAATGTTTTTGTGTGTTTTTATTATTATTATTTTTCTTTTTTCTGAAAATGTACATGCGTTGTATTGTGTTAGGAGCCCCTCGAAAACGAGATGCTACATCTCAAGGGGTTATTCCGAATAAAGAATTTCAATATATAAGTTATATCACTACTGCTGGGGCAGTCCCATTGCCAGTAAAGGTGGAAGCGGTGCTGCAGCTCCCACGCCCTCCCACTGTTATGGCCTTGCAGGAGTTCCTGGGGATGGTGAATTTCTATCATCGGTTCATCCCTCATGCTGCCCACCTAATGCGCCCCCTGTATGGAGCTCTCAAGGGCAAGACTCCCAAGCATGCCATTGCCTGGTCCGACGACATGTCAAAGGCGTTCTCGGATACCAAGGAGGCCCTTGCGAGCGCAACCATGCTGACGCACCCCGTGCCTGAGGCTCCCATGGCATTGACAACTGATGCCTCGGATTATGCCGTTGGAGCCGTTTTACGAGCAGTTGGTCAATGGCATTTTGGCAACCCCTGGCATTCTTCAGCCAACAACTCCGTTCCAGCGAACAGAAGTACAGCACCTTTGACCGTGAGCTCCTCGCCCTGTACTTGGCAGTCAGACATTTCCGTTTCCTGCTGGAGGCTCGCCCTTTCACTGTTTTTGTAGACCACAAACCATTGATTTTTGCTATGGCGAAGGTGTCTGAACCGTGGTCTGCCAGGCAACAACGCCATCTGGCTTTCATCTCTGAGTTCACCACTGACATCCGGCATGTGGCTGGGAAGGACAACCCCGTGGCTGACTGCCTCTCTCGTGCCGCCACCGGTGCTGTTCACCTGGGCATTGATTACGCCTGTATGGCTGCGGATCAGGTTTCAGACCCGGACATCCAGGCATGCAGGACGGCGGTTACTGGCCTCCGGTTGGCGGACGTCCCCTTCGTTGATGATGGCACGACGCTGCTATGTGATGTATCTATGGCGCAGCCACGGCCAGTGGTTCCACATGCATGGAGACAACACGTTTTCGAGGCCCTCCATGGCCTCTCGCACCCGGGCAGAAAACCATCACAGACCTGCATGGCATGCCAACGCGCGAAGGTCCATCGGCATGTTAAGGCCCCGTTGGAGCGGTTCAATGTCCCTGAGAGGCGTTTTGACCACATTAACGTGGATCTGGTGGGACCCCTTCCTCCCTCCAGGGGGTACATTCACCTTCTGACGATGGTAGACAGGGCCACCCATTGGCCGGAGGCTGTCCCACTCACTGCGACTACTACAGCTGACGTGGCCCGCGCATTCATCAGTACCTGGGTCGCCCGGTTCGGTGTTCCCTCTGATCTTTCCTCTGACCGAGGGGCCCAATTCACTTCCGCGTTATGGACTTCCATTACCCAGCAGTTGGGTGTCTCCCTCCACCGCACTACGGCCTATCATCACCCAGCTTTCACGGTCGATGAAAGTTGCTCTTTTAGGCCAATCTCCGGGGCGACAGCTCGGTCGACAGACTTCCTTGGGTGATGCTGGGACTCCATACTGCACCTAAGGAGGACCTTCTTTCATCTTCGGCTGAGCTGGTATACGGCCAACCCCTCCGTGTCCCAGGGGATTTTCTTCCCTGTGTTACGGTCTCCTGGTCAGCACTGGAACAGCGGGATGCTCTGCTGGACAAGGCCAAGTCTTTCTTGCCCATCCCTACCTCATGCCACGGCGTTCCGAAGGTGCGTGTCCCGCCTGATCTGCAAGCAGCGGGGTATGTGTTTATCCGCTGCGACGCCCATCGAGGCCCCCTACAGCCACCCTACGATGGTCCTTACCGGGTTGTGAAGGCAGGCGATAAGACCTTTGTCATTGACATGGGGGGGAGTGAAGAACGGATCTCGGTGGATCGCCTGAAGCCTGCTCACCTGGATTTGGACCGCCCCATTGAGTTGGCCCAACCGCCCCGCCGCGGTCGCCCCCTGGTAGGGCAGTCCCGACGCCTACTCTAGCTCCGGCGGACCCCCGGACCTGCCGTCCGAGGCCTGTTAAGTGTCAGCCTACTGCTTTACCACTGCCTCGGTCTCCTGTGCCGGCCCAGGGGTACCGGAGTCGTTATGGGCGGGTCGTCAGAGCCCCTGGCAGTTTTTTGGGGCCAGTTCTTGTGAATTCTGGGGGGACGTGTGTAGTGGCTACTGGGACATAATTCACGGCATTCTAGCCTATTGTGGTGTTTACTACATCTCCCGTGACCCTTAGCGGGGGATGACGTAGTTAAAGAGAGACGAGTGAAAGATGAATGGAAGAGTTGTTTGTAGTAGAGTGCGTAATAGTATTTTTGCATCGGAACACAACTCCGTCTACGCTATCATTACTGCATTCCTACAGTGTGTTCTTTTAAGACTGCGTGGGTCAGGGTAGAGCTACTGATTTGCACCTAGTTTGAAATAGTTCTATGAAATAACTTCCACAGGGAGAGCCAAGAGTTTCATAGAAGAAAAAACAACGCCTTTATTGATGAAGAAAAACGTTTCAAGAACAAAGATTGCCTGGATGTATGAGATGCACAACTGTCTCCTTTCCCCTGAGGTTTGAGTTGATTATAACGTTTCCACACAGTCCTTCTTTAGGATGCAGTAGGATCTTTGAATGAATGAATGAAAACTTTATTTAACAGATTGCAGAATGGGTACAATACAGTACGGCTCAATACACACAATTGTTAAGGGGATGCAGACCAGAGAAAGACGTTTGTCTTTCGGCATTAATGTGAACAGATATACTGTATGATATCCAGGTTTTGAACGGGTACTGCACTACTGTAAATAAAAAAAAACATTATTGCTATGAAGTGACTTGAGAAGGCATCACCGTGTGGTGATTGTGGTTTTCTTAGGGACATGCGTCGTGACCGCCTGAACCTACTCCCACAGGCCATCGCTGTCAATCAGGATGTGTTGTTATCCAGCCGGTCTGCTTGATAAGAGGGCTGTAAGGACACTTTCTCTCAGAGCTGATATATTTTCATCCTTATATCCTTTATATATTATCATCCTTAGAAGAATTTTGACTGCTGGTCTCATTACCCCCCCCCCCCCCCCCCATTTAGCCACATACCACAGTGTCCTTAAAAAAAAATACACTAAAAGGAGCTGTCATTTTCACCATGTTTGTATTACATTTACATTTAGTCATTTAGCTGACGCTTTTATCCAACGTTGTATGTGTCTAGCAGGGGACAATCCATGTTGTGTTAAATCCAACATACATGCTAAAGATGTGTTAACGAGTCAACATAATGGGAAAGTATCGCTGACAAAAATGTATCATGGTATTTTCGAGAAACGCATCATGGTATTTTCTAAAAGCGTATCATGGTATTTTCTAAAAACATGGTATTTCTAAAAACATATCATGGTATTTCCTTAATTTACAATGACGGTAATGACCGAACAAATGATGGAAATACCATATTACCTCGGTAATACCAGCATGGTAAAATACCATCTAACTACAATGATACTTATTTTTTTTTATCCACTTTTTCTATTTTTTTCTCCCATCCCAATTACCCGCTGTGCCAATTCTCCCCTCCCCTGTCTTGAACGTTGCTCGCATATGCCCCCCACTCGCCGGTTGTAGGGAGGATAGAAGCCTTGCATCACGTGTCCCCTCCGATACAGGCAGCCTGTCACATCTTTTCACCTGCCAGCGCGGACTCTCATTGGCGAGGTGTAACGTGTGGGAGGCTCACACTACCCCCGCCATTTCCTGTCTCTGCTGTGCAGGCGTCCCCCAACCGACCTGTAGGAGTCGCTGTCCACAACATCCAGATTACCACCCATCGACTTCCCACCCGCTAACTCTGCCAATTGAGTTAGTATGACGACTGGCCCAAGCCGGAGGCAACGCCGACAGCCGGAGTCGAACCCGGTGTCTCTTGCGTTGGTGACGAGCGCAATGTCCGCTGCGCCACCCAGCCGCCTCTACAATGATACTTTTTCACAAGGAATGTGCGTAGTAGTATGTGTCATTATTATTACTAGCTTTAGGTCTGTCTTCGACTAAAGACGTTCCTCTGAGATGAAAATGTGAGGAACTTTAATTGAAACAAGGTTGTTTTTTTGCCTTTTTGCATTTTCTACGCTATATCATCCAGCAAATGAACAAAGCTAGTATTCTAGGATCAATACGTATTTTGATGGAAGTGTTTTGTTGCCTGGAGAGATGTGCCTATATAGGGTTTTCAAAGAATCAACCGATGCAACAGACAACAATCACTCAAATGAATCACTAGCTAAAAGGTATTAATCACTAAGACTAACAGAGTAACAGGCATTTCAAACATTCCGTGGAAGGCCTCGTCATCCTAGCTCCAGTCCTTATACTTCATGCGTGTTGAGATATTTTGTGTTATTTTTTTTTATTTTTTACTGTTTCCGTAAAGCATTTCTCACGAAAAGCACTATACTGTTTACCTTACATTTATTATATAGTATTATTGTTGTTGTTGTTGTTGTCATCATCATCATGGTCCCAACCATGTTGAAAAGCTCCACAGGGTGCCTTAACAAGACACCAAGAAGTGAAAGTGAACCATAGCCTTTCTTCAGGTAATGTTTCCTATATCAAAATGACACAGTCCTTTGTTTCTAAAGGTGCACTACTTTATGCAGCTTGTAGAAAGAAAAACAACTTGATGGTTTTGATTGATTGATTGAAAACTTTATTAACAGATTGCAGAATGGGTACAGTACAGTACAGCTCAATACACACAATTGTTAAGGGGATGCAGACCAGAGAAAGACTTTCGTCTTGTTTACATCAGGGTCCCCCATTTTCAATTCATCATAACATAATACTACTTTAGTCTACTTTCACAAGTGAATAAACACCTGAGAAGTTACATTTGCACGGTTGTTTCCAATGGCGGGGCCCGCAATTGTTTATAAAATATATACAATTCTAAAAAGGCATATTTACGGAATCCGATAACGGCCACGTCTTTATTTAATATTGCATTGCCGTTTTATCGTGATACGTTATCTCAATAAAACAAAGTCCGCTTTCTCGTGATAACAAAGATACACCTATTTCATTATCTCAATATAACATTGATTGATTTGAATTGATTGATTGATTGAAAACAAAGGTCGTTCTCTCGTGATGACGTTAAACCTAACGTTAATATTTACCAGTAAGTTGTTGACTGTGTTCAGCAACATACACACACATGAACCAGCTCGCAATCATCTCCGAGTTCTGCACATTGTTCTGGATAATTATCCCACCAAAATAAAAAGTATTCGGTTATATCGAGATAATGAAATTAATTAATCCGTTATCACGAGAAAACGATCTTTGTTACATCGAGCTAATTAAATAATAATTAGTTATCACGATAGCATATAGAACGGCAATAAAATAATAAATAAAGACGTATCCGTACATATTCACACATTTGGTTCAATGCCTCAAACCTTTTTTTTTTCATTTGACATGCGATTGAATAATTCAAATAATTATGTGTATAGTAAATGTGTTTTGTAGCGTGATTGCTGGCTCTGCAAATATAAATAATGTATGCATCTCCAAAAAACAGCATAGTGCACTTTACACTTTATACTGTACCTACAATTCTAGAACTCCTGTGATGCAGTTACAATATCTCACCACCGGAGGGCACTGCAGACTTAGGAATAGGCCACCAAGCGGCAGCATTAGAAATGCTATCCTGCCTAGAAAGCTCACATTTAAATCATACATTGACATAAACTTAAAAGCTAAAAACACCACTACATTGATGCTTGGAGATGGATCCTAATAAACAAGACAATTTGTTTGAGATACCAAGAGAGGGTTCAATCTTTGCCGTCAGATGAAAACCTCGCATTTATATTAAAATAAAATAGAATAAAAAGTTCAGAAATAACTATTTTCAGACTGATATGCCCATTGATTATTGAATAGGCTAATACACAAGGGGCTTTGAAGGCGTGTCGTAGGCATGACACAGGAGCGCTCCTCTGTGCTTCCCTGAAATCTGAGTTGCTGTGATGTCACTAATAAGTCGAACCCCTCATGGTCCAATGTGTGGTGACTTGACACCTTTAGCTTCAGCTACACAGAAAGCTGAGTAGGTATTGACATGTCTTGACAGCATATAAACTGCATACTTGGAATCCATGGTAAATATCAATGGGTGCTTGTTGTTAATTTGCATATTCATAGAGTCTCGCATTTTCAATGAGGGTAAAAGTGTAGAGATGCTGCTAAGCGATTTTCAGTAGTTTATTGAACAATTTGTGTTGAAAAAAACATACAGTATTTATACAAATTGTTATTCAATATAGAAAAATGTTGGAGGGTGTAAAATACATTGGGCAGGGACCTTTAACTTTAAACGAGGTTTTCACGTGACGGCGGCTGGACATGATGTGCAGCCATGGAGTCACTCTCTGCACACAGGCCGCACCGAGCAGTGGTGGAAGTAGTACACAGTTCCTTTACTCAAGTAAAAGTAGAAATACTGATTAAAGGTCATGTTAAAGTGGTATGTGGTCCAGTTACGCTGCTCTGATTACGTCCTCTTGAAATTGACAGGCTTCAAATGTGAAAGTATATAATCTTCATACATTTTTGCCCTGTTTGCTATGCAAAAACCTTTTCTTCAAAGTAACTAGTAATGGGTTCAGATAAATGAAGTGGCGTAAAAAGTACAATATTTCCTTTGAAATGTAGTGGAGTCAAAGTATAAAGTTCCCTAAAATGAAAATACTCACGTAAAGTACAAGTAGCTCGAAATGTTACTTAAGTACTTGAGTAAAAGTACTTAGTTACTTTCCACCACGGGCACCGAGCAGCTAGAAAAGTGTTCAGTCTATTGGAGAACACATCACAGTCTGTCCCAACTCACCATGCTGTTTCACAACTTAGGTGACAGCCTGAAAACCTTTAATAAATAAAATAATAACAATAAACCATCTGAATTCAAAGAAAGCCGTAGTATATAACCCACTAAAAATGACAAAAAATGCAGAGGGTCAAAGAGTTAACATCTTACAGTAGTTAGGTAGTCATACATGTACAGTACAGCAACACTCCCTACACACACACACAGAGAACCTACACCTTTTATGTACAGAGAGCAGACCTAGGCAAAACAGTAGTTGAAAAACAAATGTTGGAAGGGGCGTTTGTCTTATTATAGTAAGTGCTTTCAGATAGACCACAAGGTGAAATCTGAGGCGGTGCGAACATGCAAGGTCACCGGGAGCAGGTGGGCGGAGGAGGTGGGCGGACAGTTTATTCAGGCCAGGCGGACAAACCCATGTGAGTAAAGCATGACTTACATTTCTCTTTGCAGTCTATCTGAATGCAGTGTAACTGTTAAACATCATGTAATGAAAACAGTTTTTTCCTCCATTTTACCTCTTTTGTCTGCACCTAGTTCTCATCTATTTATCACTATGTGCCCAAAAAAAAAATCACAATGCTGTAAATGCCATTTCTGTGGATCTTTAACAATACCACAAGCTAGTCCAGCGTCAGGAAAAAAGGAATCCCTTCACATCTGAATTTCTTTTATTATTTCGTTTTTTTCCCTCAACAGGCATTTGTCACATTATGAGAGATGGGGGGTGTCCTTTAGCTACAGTACTCTAAGAAGGTCATTTAGCATTGTTAGCATTTCTCATTGAAACCAATAGGACCTCCCGCTAGGTGAGCTAGCTTGCAAGAACGTCTACCAGTAGTACACAGTCAGTGACAATTTTGAGAAGTGACTATTGAGGGGGAAAAAAGTACATCAAATTAAACTAACTGGTATCCCTTTAATACAAAGTTATAAAATAGAGTAGCTCAAACATTATAATCATCAATGGTTTCTCAAACACAAGCGTTTGAGAGCACCATCTTTGTTCTCAACTGGTCGTAGGGACTCAAACTTAACCTCGGTCGTAAAGTCGCGACCCCGTCGTCTTAGATCCCACGTCATTCCCTTTGGTCTCCGCCACCCTGGTAGAATGTCTCAGAACCCAGTAGAGGCCTCACATGGACTGCTAGCGTAGTGCTCTTCCTTCCAACATGGCTGCCCGTAACCACTGGTAACCACTTTCACATTTCTGCATCGTGGTAAACAGAGCGAGACTTGTACCTCGTTTTAAGATCCAGTAGTAAAAACACACACACATAATTTTTTGTTGATGCATTTCTCATATACTGTATATATTATATATATATATATATAACATATCAACACGTAGCAACCATCGCTTTCGCACATTAGCGCCTGTTCCAAACATTCTGCAAGAGGCCTCTGTTCAGGGCCCCGAGCCACCAGTTGAGAAGCGCTGATCTAGAGCCTTTTTATTCAAATATGGTTTTGGCCAGGTCTGGCTGAGACAGAGAGACATAGGGAGAGAGTGAGAGAGAGAGAAAGTGAGCGAGAGAGAGAGAGACATAGGGAGAGATAGGGAGAGAGAGAGAGAGAGAGAGAGAGAGAGACATAGGGAGAGAGAGAGAGAGAGTAGGAGAGAGAGAGAGAGAGAGAGAGAGAGAGAGAGAGAGAGAGAGAGAGAGAGAGACAGAGACAGAGAGAGAGAGAGAGAGAGAGAGAGAGAGTCTCTCTGGAGTTAAGTCTCCTCGTCGTCACTGTGGTGGGCCTTCTCCTCGCTCAGGCAGCTCTCGTCGATGTTGTCCAGCGAGTCGGCCCGCTGGAGGGTCAGGTCGGCCGCGCTGATGCAGGGCAGCGTGTTCTGCTCCGGGAACATCCAGGGCTTCAGGCTGGGGTTGTGCTTCCTCTTCCACTCGGGGTACTTCTGAGAGGCCTTGTATATCTTCTTCATCGCCTGCGAAGGGGGGCGGGGCTTGTTAAATCTGGGCAACACAGTTTTGCATAACATTGGTTTTAAAAGAAATACTAACTATGACAAGTACGTTTTTCATCCCTGAATACTACAGTAATAATCCTTAAACTTTACATATGTTGAGTCTTTCTTTCTTTCATTCAAAGATTTCTTTCCTAAATCAGAATCAGAAAGGTCTTTATTGCACATACAAGGAATTTGTCTCGGTCGTTTGGTGCGACATTAACAAACAATTAAAGGAGTATAAAATAAAATGGAATATATAGACAAAATTTGAATAGAAATACAATAGAATAGAATACAGGACAGGGCTGTGCAATTGTGCAGGATGTAGTAGAACATATACACTAAATTAGAATATAAATACAGTGGAATAGAATATGTAGCATGGCTGTGCAAAACACGTATGTTCTCTCTCTCTCACTCACTCTCACTCTCACTCTCACTCACTCACTCACTCACTCACTCACTCACTCACTCACTCACTCACTCACTCACTCACTCACTCACTCACTCACTCACTCACTCACTCACTCACTCACACTCTCTCTCTCTCTCTCTCTCTCTAGCATGGGTATGTCAATATTTGTTGTTCAGTGCCGCTGGCTGACGAGACGCGGCTAGACGGCAGCTGACAGAAAGAAAACCCGTTTTATCTGCATCGTCAGGTTGTGGAAGGTTTGAAAAATTCACGTCAAGGG